>NW_027281179.1:0-272500 GCF_046629955.1 Centroberyx affinis | reverse complement strand
TGTTTTGCTCCCAGACCTATTGTTCAAAAATGACTCTTATTTGGATACTTGTAATACATGGAATAGTTGTACCGCAATTGTCTGGAGTGGAGCAGCAAGCCCAGATGATGAACAGCGGGGCGGCTCCGCTGCTGGCATGGCGGAGAAACACTGGATATACATAGTCCCACGTGAGCTCCCTGTTCTGTGTCTCAATGCGCACATTCACAGTGTAAATCCCACAACCCTCTCTTTGTCTTAGCATATCATCCATCCATCAGGCTGCTTCGGGAGTAGAGGATAGCTTTATTGTGTGGTGCAGCAGCTGCAGTGCATTTTGGGTCTAGAACCGGTTGGATTTATCCAATGTCTACATCAAATTCAATGCATAGACCTGACTGGAAGCATCAAAATATCCAATGTTGCGCTAGCCATTGGTAGCTAGTCAGTAATTTTTAATCAATAATATCAGATTATGAGCACTGAATTTACTTGTCTTTTATTTTAAGTAATTATATATTTGATTGTGTATTATAGATCAAAATATTCTGTTGGCTTCCTCCAATGCTTGAATTTTGGAGGGAATACTCATAATAAATACACAAGATAGAGCCGGAAGCTTTCAAAAATGAGGCCGACATTTAAAAGGGTGCTGATGGTGCTCGCTGTGTTCAAGTCCTGACGTCTTTTGTGTTAGACACAACGCAATGACGCAGCCGGTGTGTCTGAGGCGTCGTAATTGAGACAGAATCTAATAGTAACTAAAAATACCCTCCCAAAAATGAACAGGCACGAGGCTCCTTCAGAATAATCCCCTAGGTTTATTGGTTGAGGAGGTCCGGGCTTAAACCATCCAGCTACAGATCTGATTGCACACCTATCCCCAAGGCTTAATATATGTACAACTTAAGCGGAGAGCTTTAATATTGCTGAAAGTAGTGGAGAGAGACACATTTCTTTTCTAAATATAAATGCAGGTCTTTCATCTGAATTGTGACGTGCTTCTCAGTCAATCCTGCAAAAAACGTACAAACAGGAAAAGACATAGACAGTGATACACTGTGTCCTTAAAACCCTGAACTTGTTTACCCAGCATCCTTTTCACTACAGAGCAAGCAGAGCACCACGGCAGGAAGAGAGCAGAGAGGAGCCCAGACAATCTCGATATGAGGACCGTCTATGTTTGTTTGTCTCTCCAACCCCCCCCCCCCACTCACACACACACACACACACACACACACACACACACTCATTGTCTCTCTCTCAGTCTCATTCATGTGCTCTGTCTCAGTCTCTCCCTACCTACAATCTATCTATGCATCTATGTATGTATGGATTTATATACTGTATGTATGTATGTATGTATGTATGTATGTATGTATGTATGTATGCATGTGTGTATCTATCTATTTATCTATCTATCTATCTATCTATCTATCTATCTATCTATCCAGATGTCTTTCCATCTCTCACTCCCCATTATCCCTTCTCTTTCTCTCGCTCTGCTCCTTCTCCTTTCCAATTTGCCTCACTGCTTCTTCCATCCATTTGTTCTTCTATTGGTTCTCTCTGTCCCCATTACTCCCTCTCTGTCTTTTTTAATCCGCTCCCTCTTCCCCTCGTTATCCCTCTCTCTTCTTTTGTCTCTCTCTCAAGCTCTGTCTTGCACTTTGGTCTCACATCTCGCTCTCATTCACTCCTCCTTTTCACTCCTCCCACCCACACCCACACCCCCCCCCCTTCCCTTCACCTCCACCCTCCTGGTTGGTAAGGCTGAGAGGCAGATGTGAAGTGTGACAGCAGTTCTATAGGAATCGAACACACAGAGGCATCCTTATTTACACTACAAAGCCCAGATTACAGATGCACCGACGCAACATGGCAACACACTGACAGGAGTGTCTGCTGCCACGACAACACGTCAGTGCCTGGCAACGCAGCCTTGCCATGGCAACAAGATGGAACATCTACGTTCGCCGTACAAAAATAATATTTATGTCAGATCCGACACAAGGTCGTTCTGCATACACAGCCTTTTCACTACTCACAATCTCAGAGGTCCTTAGCTCAAGCCCTGTTGGGCTGCAGGTCCGTGTTTCTCGCCGCCTTGCACTTCATCAATCAATTACAGTCACAGCTTGGCCACTGAGAGCTCACACCTGGTTACCTCACAGTAATTCGGCCTGCGTTTAACCGGCCAGGCTGGACCTAGGTGGGGGTTGCAGGCTGGGAGGAGTGGGGGAGCTGGATGTCACCTCTCCAGTGTAAATCACTCTAGCAGGCTGAAGGATGCTCTGCCCCCGCAGATTCTGTCTAGCCGCAGTCAGCAGTGAGATAGTGTGTAGGACGTCTGTGAGATTGGGCTGCTAGCTCAGTTGCAGACACACTGGGCTTAAGAGCTAATGGCAGATTGTTGTAGTACACACGGTTCTTCGAGTAAACGTACAGCCAGCAACGATGTTTCATAAAGTGCAAGACTTTCCAGGAAGATTGTATTGAGATGGAGATCTACCGGCAATGCAGTCAACATCTGCTCATCTAGTTTGAATAAAGCCTGTATACAATGTTAATGCGCGCTGGATTTGGTTAGGAATTCAAAAAGTGGCAAGCAAAACTCCTAACTTGATTTGTTTTTGTTTATGTATGCTTGTTAACCACATGGCCATTTGAATGATGTAGAATTAAATTTGTATTCACATGGTCAGATGGAAATTCAAATAGTTACATAGTTTCAGAGTCAACATAAGCAATTCATCATACTATAAAGCAAGGAATCTGTCTGTATCTGTGTCCTTCGCATATCTCGAGAACCGTTCGTCCGATCTACTTCACACTTGGCGGGTGTATTGCTGGGGACCCAAGGACGTGCAGTGTCGGATTGGACACGCGACACTTTGAATAAACAAGTGAACAGCGCTCTGTGCAGCAGCGGGGCTCAAAGCAAGCGACTGATAGCCTATGCCTATTGTGTGTTTTTTTTTTTGTGAACGGGAACTGCACTAGTGGTACTGGATCCGCGCTACAAAAACCTATCAACAGAACAGCGACCTCACATAAATCCAGAGTTAATTAATGTTGGAACAACTGCATCTAGTCTGTTTGTTTGAGTTTCCTCCATACGAGTGTCTGTCTGTCAGGTCCACTAGTGGCTGCGAAGACTACTGTGCTGCTCGGTGGATCAGTGTCTGGGTGACATTGAGAAATTACCCCTCTACTGAGGTGTTTCCTGTGGTGATGAAAATCAGCCCTGATAGGCTGAAATGCACCTTTATTAGTCTGCAGCACTGACTGACGCAGGACGACAGTGGGGCTCATGATAATGAACACACGCACACCCACACACACACACAGTCAGTCACACATGCAGTCGATGTGAGCTTTTTTATATATCGTATGTGCATTTGTGTGTATGCGTGCGGAAAGTGATGGACCAGAGTAAACAGAAGAGCAGAAGCGTCTCTCTAAAGTGTCGGCACACACTGACCATCACAAGATGGGCCGCTCACCCAGCACCTGGCCTATCACGGCACATTACACTGATCTTAGGAGAAGTAGAGGGAGAGACGGGGTGGGGCTGGAGGGGTAGAAATGGAGACAGGAATACAAATATAAAAGGCTTCAGAAGAACCTCATTTTCTGCTTAGTTGCTGAGTGGGAGGATCATATTGAGGAGAGGCAAAGAGGTGAGATGACACCTGTCCAAAGCTTAACATGGAAAGCGCTTTGCAAACATAACCAATTCATTAATCATGTTCAATATTTGCTATTTTCATTTCATAAAATTCATATCATTCCCTTGCAGTTTCTTTCATCTGTGGAACAACATTAATCCAGCGTGCCAATCAAACTGCAGGGAGTATAGAACCACATCAAAGCATGTCAGCCACCCCTTTAACAAGAGCAAGCCAGCAGGCAAATCACCCCTTTAAGGAGAGAGTCCCCGGGGGATGGTGTAATTCTCTCTTTCTCTCTCCTCTCTCTCTCATTTTCCTCTCTCACACACAGAAACAATCTGATCACACACAACTGCAACAGAGAACGGTGTGTAACGCACCCATTATTCATTTATCAGCTCAGCCCATTAAATCTCAACACACAAACAGAATAATCAATGTGATAGTGAAAAAAAAACATGCATACATACAGTATGCACGCACATATACAGTACATGCACATTCACACATACACACAAGTACACCCAAGCATGCATATACACACACACATACACACACACACTGATCAAACAATACTCCCAATCACCATATCTATACCACCTCATCCAACTTCACCATCATCATTATAATCACAACAATATCCTCATCCATATATATTCCTTCATCCATATGAATAATTGTCATCATTGTGACCATTCTCCTCCTCCTTCTCCTCCTCCTCCTCTTCCTCCTCCTCCTCCTCATCATCATCACCATCATCATCATCAGGCCCACATTAGGCTTAGAGCTTCAGAGTCTGGGCCTGTGTGTGTACAGTGTGTTTGATTTTATATGTCTGACTAAATGCTGTAGCAGATCATCATAGTTAGAGTCAGCCTGAGCTATTTCATTATATAGTGGATCAAATTAAGCTAACTCCACATTGGCAACTCTGTCATCATCACAGTCATCTTCATTACAGCCATTGTTACCACCATTCTCCCTATCAGCATCCATTCTAACCATCCTAAGCATCTTGGACATGTTCCCCATCAACATCTTTATCCCCTCCTCGTCTGTAGTCTCCAGCGGAGGATTCCCTGTCGGAGGCTGGGGAGCTGCAGGGCAGCGGGCGTCCAGAGGAGCGGATGTGAAGTGACAGAAGCTGCATGTATTTATAGGCTATCTGACTGGAGAAACGTGCTGCTCACTGTTGGAGCTATTTATAGAGCCTTTTACTGATGCCTCTGAGTAGAGTGGAGGAGAGGAGATGGTCCTCAGGGGAATGACTTACGAGGCTCCCTCCTATCTCCCTCTGCCCCCATTCAGCGCACGTCCCTCCTTCGACTCCCTGCGTCTCCGCTCGGCTCATCCTTCCATCCTCTTCCCATCTTCTTGCATCCACTCTCTCCTTCTCAAACTCCATCCTTCGTGCCCCCCCCTCCCCCCCCGCCCCCCGTCCCTCCTGCTGATCCCCTCTTCTCTGCGCTCCATCTCCCTCCCTGTCGTCTCCCTCTTTCCATCTTTCCTCCCAGCCTCTTTTCTCATCCCCACATCCATCTTCCCTCAACTATCTCTCCATTTACTCTACCCCCACCCCCTTCTCCCTATCTATTTGCCTATTCTTCTTTCTCCTTTAGCCCTATTTCCCTCTCTTATACTCTCAGTTCCACTCGTATGAAGGAGGCACTCACGCTCTCCATATGCGGAGAGTAGAACTATCTAAAGCTCTTCTCTAAATTCCTCAACAGCGGAAGCTCTAACTCATCGTCTGAAGTGGTCATCTTGCTGTCGAGTGATCCCACTAAATAAAGTGAAATGGTGCCGGTGACTTTCTAGTCTAGGAAGCTAGGAAGTTGGATAGTCCAGCTATCAAATAGTGACAGCCTTATCAAATCTTGCAACCTGCAAACTATGATCCCTTTCTCCTCTGTGAAGCCTCCGCTCAATCTTGTTTCCCCTCCTTCCCCTTGGCCTCACCTCCCTCCCATATTCTCATTCTCAGCCTTTCTGTTTTCTTCTCCTCACCACTCTCCCTCTCAGTGTGGAACTATTGATTCACTCTTGCTCGATCTGGGTTCTCTCTTTTTTTGTTGTATAAGTCTGTGAAAAGTGCTAGTCCCTGTCCGAGTGCATGTGTGCCTGTGTGTGTGTGTGTGTGTGTGTGTGTGTGTGTGTGTGTATGTGTGTGTGTGTTCTTGTGTGTGTGTGGTGTGCGTGCACATCCGTGTGTGTAGGTATAAGAAGAGAGAAACAAGGGAATTTCTAAAGGCAAACTAAATCTGTGATGGATGTCAGTCACTTTCTTAGTGTGTGTGTGTGTGTGTGTGTGTGTGTGTGTGTGTGTGTGTGTGCATGTGTCCTCAAAGTAGTAGCATTACTAGTGTGTTTGTTCAAGTGTGCATGTAAATGAACATGTAAAGTAACATACACACACAAAAACAGAGACAAGGACAGATACAGCAGGCTGTCTGGAGTCAACATTAAAATATGTGAATAGTTACAAATATCGGACAACAAACTATCTGCTAGAGTCTATTATGTTGGAGGAGAACAGCCATTCCTTGGGCTGAATGAGGCAATAGCATGGAGGGGTTGATGTCAGCACGTGAGCCTTCTAGCTACAAACTCTCTCTCTCTCTCTCTCTCTCTCTCTCTCTCTCTCTGTCTCTCTCTCTCTCTCACACACACACACACACACACACACCTCTCCTCCCACGTCCTTCAGTGTGACAGCATGTTGTGATGCAGAGTGGCGTCTGCTTGTCAAGCTGACAGACTCGCAGTGACAGCTTGGTCAGAGCGCTGCAGACATGGGAGAAAAACACTGATTTTATAACGCTCCAAACCACAACAACAAACAGCCTGCAGGCCTGGGGCAGCAGCAAACACACTGCTTAGTACCATCCTGGTTCTTTAGCCGTCTGATGCTGTGTCACTCTAATGACGGGGCGACCGTTTCTTCTATGAGTCTCACACTGCCTTCTCACACATGGAACGAGTGTGTAGCCTGCACCAGCCTTATGCAATACAGATGACCTGCTGACCAGAGGCAAATGAAATCAGGTCAGTGAGATAAGGAGAATAGCATTTGTGGAATCACTGTAGGAAGACTCACATATCACACAAGGGCAGCGGAAACCGAGTGAGTGCATTTCAATTTAATTCAAGTACCGAGCATATGATTCAAAGCACAGCGCAGTGCAGGAGGTCTATGTGTTGGAATGTCTATAATCTTCATTACACTGTATCAGCTTTGTTCGGTGATAGGCAGTTAATTACGGGGATGTCATTACCGCTCACACATCACACAAAATAACTGTCTTTCCATGCTACAGACGGGTTCGAGGGAGACTATAATTGAAAAGTGCAACAAAAACACGGTTCGTACTACTAAATCTGCCCCGGCCTTCCTTCGCCCTCGGCGGGGCTGAAGTGTGCAGGACCTGCAGTGTTGAACCTCAGCCAGTCCCCATCACCTTAACTGTCACCCTGTCACTCTGCCTTCACTGCACTGTTACACAGGGAACAGGCTGCAAAAGGGAGGAAGAAAGAGAGGGAGAGAGACAGAGAAAGAAAGAGAGAGGGGGGGGGGTGTCTAGACAGAAAAAGAAAGGGAGGGAGAGCGCGGATGAGACAGAGACCAAAAGAAAGATAGAGATGGAGAAGGAGGGAGAGGAGGGGAGGCATATAGGAGAGAGTGGAGTATGAAAGCAAAGAGATGAAGAAGACAGGAGAGAGGGAGGGAAGAGGAAAAAAAGGGAGAGAGGCTCAGGAACTGTGCAGCTGTGGGAGCGTATTAAACAATCACTTCTGTGTCATCGGCTCAACACACCGGCCGAGGACATCCAGTGTAGTAGAACCGCTCAGCCGACGCATAAACAACCCATTTTTGACGTCAAATCCCAGCTTCGCTTTCTCATGGTTCTTTTACTCATGGCGGGAGCTGACCAGCTTCTGTCCATTCACAAACACAGCCAGCTGATTAGTGCGCTGAGATTCAACTCAACCACCAGTGGCTTAGGGCTTGCAAAATACCCAAATAGCATGATGACGGTTATTATTACAGGATATTGAAACGTGTCACACTGGGACAAAGCAGAGACACGATGACGAGCGTCAACTGATCCAGCGCTCCACATGTTAGATGAAAGCAGTAATGTGTGTCGTCTGCAGAGCCGACCGTCGGAGCTGCTTCAGTCTCCAGAGAAGCTGATTCACTAGCTGCACTGTGTATTGACAGCAGGCGGAGCTGCTGGGGACAGCATCCCCTCAATGTCAATCACAGCAATGACATCGTCCCCCCACAGGCAGCAGGCAGACGCACCGGAAACACAAGCACCCAGAACCCAAAGCGCTAAATGGCTCACACATGGAACCACAGCACACAAACATGGACATCCACATGCATGATGTGTCTGTGTGTGTACTTGTGTATCTGGCATGCACCACACATGCACATTATGCATGTACACCCATACGTGCATGCATGCATGCACACACACACACACATGCACACACACACGCACAGAAAGACAGACAGACACACAAACACACTCACACAGTCACGCACAGACACATGCACACACAGACACACACACACACACACACACACACAAGCACAAACACACACAGACACACACACACACACAACCACACAGGCACATCAGATATACTGTCAATAAACCACTGTCCAACAGATAAAAGTGTTCTAGTTCTCACACACAAAGCAAACACAAACATACACACAATACGCACACACATGCCCATCATGCATGCACACCCTTGCACGCATGTATATGCACACACACACACACACACACACACACACAGTCGCATATACTGTCAGTCTATAAAAATGTTGCTAGTTCTCTTTCTGTGGGAGAGGAGTGCTGCATTTCATCGCATATAATTGTAGTGTGTGTCACTGCCATCTTTAAAATGTGCAGGTTGCATCCAATATGGTGGCATCTCTGTATATCTGTGCATATGTGTGTGTGTGTGTGTGTTCACGTGCGTGTGTGTGTGCTGTGCATGAATAGCGTGTGCTGAAGGGGGTAGGGCGTCACGGCAACGCAGGCCTGGAGACAAGAGGGTGGTTGCCGTGGAAACCTCAGGCTGAGAGCTCGGCGGCCGGACGATTGAGGGAGAGAAGGAGAGATAGAGAGAGAGAGGAAATAAAGAAAGAAAGAGAGAGAGTGTGTGCTAGGAAGAAACACCAGGGCAATATCCCCGGGGCGAAGAGGAAAAGCTAAGAGAGAGATAGAGAGCGAAACAGAGCTGGAGCGAGGCAGAGGGAGGAGAAGAGAGGGGGAAAATGATATCGAAGAAAGAGACGGAGAGAGAGAAAGAGAAAGACAATCAGGGAGACAGACATTTACGGAGCAGGCCAGGGACACGGCGAGGCAGAGAGAGAGATTGAAGCCTACAGATCGAAACTAGAGATGTGCAGTGTGTGTGTGGGGGGGGGGGGGGGGGGGTGACAAGGGCCAGAAGGAGCTGGAGAAGGAAAAGGTTGAGATGGAAGGAGAGAGGAGAGCGAGCAGCGGAGCGAGGTGGACTCACAGGGAACGGTGCGGAGGTAGAGGTTGTCTCTGATGATCTGCTGGTGGTCGTGGTCCACTGAGCCCTTGGAGAAGCGCAGGTTGAGGTAGTGCCGCAAATCCTTGTCAACCACGCCCCCTAAACACACACACACACACACACACAGGAGGAGAGAGGTTAGAGCACGCTGTCATTTGATAACATATCTTATACATGAGGCGAGTCCCACTTGGCTCACTGCAACAAATATTAACAAGTTGTTTAATCTGCTATTGAGTCTTAAAACGTTTTTTCTTACAGTAAGTGAAAGAAGCGTCATTTTCTTGATATTAGTGGAATGATCTGCCTTATTCTGCTATATTTCAAGATATTGAAAATTGTTTCCAGAAAATTCATGAAGCAAGTGAAACTGCACTGGAAACAAGTGGAATGATCTCATCCCATGAGCAGAATTTTTCACTTGTTTAAAGAAAAATAGATTTTATGACACCCAAAATGAATGACTTGTTAATTTTGGGTGGTCATTTTTTTTTGCACTGCTCACTTTCATTACACGCTGATTCTCACACCAGAGAAAAATGGCAAAGATTAGGTTACTACACACAGGCGAGCGCACACAAACACACGCTCACATACACACACAGATCATGGTAATTGTGTACACCAGTGGTCCCCTTGGGGCCTAACGTGTGGTGTCAGCAGGTTGGGTGTGGAGTGTGACAAAGGCCTACAGAGGACAGAGGCTCACACCACCTCATCTCTGCCTCTCTGTCTCTGCTGATTATTAGCTACACAAGCTAATTATTGCATCCCGACCTTTTCATTAAGTCACTGAAAAAAAAAAGACAAACATGACCCTTAAAATGAAATAACAAGACCAAAAAGATGCCAACACATCTTTGCAACACACATACTGTGTGATAATGTCCATGAATAGTTTCTCCTCCCTTCATCTCCCACCAGAGAAGCCCAGGAGGATCACGGAGGAGGAGAAGTTATTCTCCACACAACATTTTGTATGCAAGACTATCATATTCGACAGCAGGAGGGATGAGGTTACATGCCATGCATTTACAAATGACAAATGTGTCTTCTCGCTCATGCATACTCTAGCTACCTCCTGCCAAATTGACTTGACAATGCTCGGCCTACCCGTTGAGATTAATGCAGTGCCTTCCCTTCAAGGGGAATGCACAGCCTACCGCTGGAGAAGAAATCCTTTACATGGGTTCTCACTACATGGACATGGGCACACAGTGCAGATGCACAGGCAAACATGGACAAAAAAAATGTTGCTGACACAGGTGACAGCCCGACTGCGAGTCTCTAACAACAATCTGTCCTTTGGAATAACGTCTTATGTAAAACTGACACCATTTTAGCTAGGCTGTGGAGCGCTGTGGTGAATTCCATCACAAACGGCAGAGCTAGGCTGAGGAGAGGAGAGGAGAGGAGAGGAGAGGAGAGGAGAGCCAGAAAACAAAGGGAGAGAGGATGAAAGCCTGATTAACAATATTAGGATTGTCGCAGTGTTCATATCAACATAGGAAGACATCACATCACCCAGTTGTGTCATCACACACAGACATGGTCCATATCCATCCATTGACATGCACAGACACACACTGACACCAATACACATACATGCACACCAACACACACACACACACATATGCAGAGGGAGAGGGAGACAGAGAGAGAGAGAGAGAGAGAGAGAGAGAGAGAGAAAGAAAGGCAGTGCGGTCCAAGCACCTCATCAGCAGCTGGCCCAGATGCTGGTAACAGAGCTCCTTTCTCCACAGGTATACATCCACAGACAGCCTGTCCTCCCAGGCGTCCTCTAGCCTCGTAACCGACCGCCGCACATCTTCTGCTGGCTCGGTCAGTCTCACTGTCCCCCCCTGCCTCCGGTCCTCAACCACCGCTCGGGCACGCAGCCCCCGACGGCAGATAATTTAATCCCAGAAAAGAAGACGGGGATGGGGGAAGGGAGAGAGCGAGACACGGAGAGATGGAGAGACGACGACCGTCGGGAGACAACAGAGGAAAAGGAGATGTGCCAGTGGGAAGCCGGGCTCCAAGCAACCTGCCAGCCGATTGGCCAGAGAGCTTCCACAGTCCTGCAGCAGCCCCTATCTGCTGATGCCTGTACTACACCGGAGTGTTTGTGTCTTTGTATGGTTAGTGTGTCCGTGTGCGTGTGTGTGTGTGTGTGTGTGTGTGTGTGTGCGAGAGATGCATAGATAGATAGATAGATAGATAGGAAGAGAGAGAGAGAGAGAGAGAGAGAGAGAGAGAGTTCATAAAGGTTAAGTGTTTGTATGTGTGTGAATGCATTCATGGATAATTGTGAACGTGTGTGTGTGTGTGTGTGTGTGTGTGTGTGTGTGTGGGGGGGGGGGGGGTTGGGTGTGGGTGTGCCCAGATGCTCCCTGACACTCCTCAAAGATTGTAACTCTCTCCCACCAGATGCTCTCCCTGGTTGACCTTGTGTAAACGTCACTGACTAGAAATAAATACCATGAAACGCAGCAGCATATGTCACACCGAAGTTAAACACACACACACACACACACACAGACACACACACGGACGGCTGATGAGCTCACATCTGCAGACGCCAGTGAAGTTGCCCAGAGCGCAGTCTTGGGCAATATTTGGTCTAGATACAAACACCAACACAGAAGCGCACGTTCATGATATAAGTACTGAGACAGGATTGGATAGGAAGCACAGCTGGGTCTGGAAGTTGTGTCTATTTGAAGAAGCTTTATTGGCATCACTGTTAAAATCTCGCCAAATTTCAATATATTAAAATGCAGAATAATCATATCAAAAACATACAGAGAAATGTTTGGGCCACTAATGTTGTTGAAGCAAAAAATTGAATAGAGGCGTTGCAGAAGCATTCTAGAACGTTCTAGCGGCCATGTTGGAAGACCACCACATAATTCCAGAGCAACTGCCTAGTCCGACCTACTGCTGTCAACACTGTAAACACCGTGGTCAACTTTTGTTGTTTGTTTGGCTGTTCCAATAAGGCAGGGGAATTGGCAGAGAATAAATAATTTCATAGGCTTCCAAAAATCAAGGAGAAACAAACAAAACAATTATCAGAGAAAAGAAGACAGATAGCTTCAATCAATCGCAAAGACATCAAGGCAGACAGCAATCAGCACAGGGTCTGCTCAGTGAGGCACTGCGTTGGTTCAGGCAGGACACGTAAAATCATCATGCGTAAACTGACCGTCAGCTGATCCAAACAAACACCAATCACGTTTTGACACTTGAACAATGTGGCCCATTTCAGCTGTCAGCTCCTCATTCTTCCCTGCGGTTCCTACCTGCCGCACGCTGCTGGTTCTGGTTGAGCTGCTCCTCCCTCCTCCACCCCAACCTCCTCTCTGTTAATCAATATACTCGTGATGGTATGTCTCTGTGGCCTTGTCTGTTGAATTCATATATTCAATATCTGGTGATAATGCGTCAGCTGGGTTCTATTCTTTACACCCTTGGGGGTTTAATTGGCCTCCTGCTGAATCTTTAGCATGCTGCATGGATTCATACTAGAGAGCAGAGTCTGCACCGCCAGATGCAACTGTGCAACCATTGTGCAATAAATAGTAAGAATTTCATGACAAAGGTGAAGATCAGTTCATATCTGGTGAGTAATGTTAACTAGCTGTAGCTTCACAAATGTAAGACTAGCTAACCAAGTAGGAATCATCAAGAAATCTTACTCAGCTTTAGAGAAGGAAACGTCTACACGACTGCTAGCATACACAATGTAATCTACTGCTAGCCATTTAGCTAGCCATACCTAGTTAGCTAGCAAGATTAGTAACTAAGTCTAAGGCATTAGCATGACTACACTCTTACTTCCCTAAACTATGACAACAATCACAAAAGAGTACGAAAGGCAAACTGAAATGGGTCAAATAGCTCAACGAGGTGCTGTTCTTCCACTAAGTTGTTGGCGTCTGCTATGGTTACTATGGTGCTTAGAATGCCTCTGCAAAGCGCCTGTACTTGATTATAATTATGATTGCTAATAGAAACACACTTACTGTGACTTACTGTTGCTTTCCCTGCGGCTCTGAATTCTGACGCATACTGAGCAGCCAAGCCAACAATGTTTCCATGTTTCCATCCCCAAGGAGGGTTTGGATTTTCTCCTCCTCATTTAACTGGGAGAAACTTGGTGTTTTTCGCTTAAATGCATTCTTCACATAATGAAGTTTCACAATATAATAGAAAGTGCACCACGATCTTCACCTCTCCTGTCATGGCCACATATTCAATAGAGAGCTACTCTTCCAATTTGTATTTCCATTTTAGGGACAAATAACATTTTAATTTGCTTTGTATTTTGGCTTCTTCTCAACTCTGAGTGCAAACACACACATATATATACACACACACACACATTACACTGTACTTTCCCTAAACCCCTAAAACTAAGTTTACGGTAATAATCTGCAACATTTATATCTAAATAAATTTTGCTACTCTCTATCGTCGGTTGCTATGACACAATAGTGATTCAACCTATATCCAGTTCATGAAAGATTTTACATTTTACTGATGTAAATGGCAGGGGAAAATCCTTTTTTTGCCTTTCCAGCAGCAGCAACAGTGGTTTGTTTGGAATAAATAGAAGAAGATCTGGGTAGTTAGCATGAGCAGCGATAGCCACCATGGATGAACAAAGAAAAGAGCGCCGCCTACAGAAACTCAAACTTCATCAACAGAAAATCCAAGAGAAAGACGTCACACCACTGGCCAAAATGTTTGATTGCCAAGTGATCTCTGGGAAGTGCAGTGTAAAAACACCGCAGAGTGCATACCACCAAAGATGACAAAAAAGGCACAAAAAAAAAAGGATTTATAGACTGTGTGAGAACCAATAAACATCTTGCAGGATTTTCTTCATCTATCTATCCTTGTGAGGACATTTGGCCATAAAGGTGAAAGTACAGTACAACAACATTAAAGCTACAATACAGTAATAGTAATACAACTTTTCAGCTTGAGGCGGCCAACTGTATCGTCACTCCCACCCTGCTCCCCCTCGGTTGGTCAAGTTCTCGCCCCTGTCATTCATCTTGATGAGCTGTCTACTTTAAAATGCCATTTAGCCTGAGGCTGAGGTAACGGTGAACGCAGGCAATCTGCAATTAAAGAAACACAAGGCCAGTGTTCACCCGTGTTTTTGAACGAGACTTGTCTGCTATTTAGCTCCGCTGCTCTTTCTGCTCTTACCATTGTTGCTGCTGACTTTCCTGCTCTGTGGCCGCTAGCCTCACCTTGACAGCCACAACCAGCTCTCCACTGGCCCACAGTGAATGGTGTATTCTCTAAAAACATCCAAACATAATTGAAAAGCCAATATCAGGAAGGCCGGGGGATTTAGGCAGGTACACACAGGGTCACAGACAAACACAGACATAAGATAGAATATATGCTATTTAATTATTGTTACTCTAATGTGAAAAAGTTGCATATTGCAGCTTCAAGCGCACTTATGATTCTTACATACTGTTCACTTCTAACAAGGCAACACAGCTGCCTTGCATTGTGTGTATCTACAGCAACATTAGGCTTGAGGGAGGATCAGATAGATGTATAAACCAACAGGAGCCATTTTGTTTGATTTGGGAAGGCATAATTAGGCCTGACATGCCCACTCTCCCAGGAGGCTGAGAGAGGAGGGAAGCACAGTCACATTGATTCTTTGAGTTTCTCTCCTCACAAAGTTTATCTGCAGAGCTCTAACTGCACACGACCCTGTAGTCATGCTCCGTCATACATACTCATACCTTCACATGCACACACACACACACACACACACACACACACAGACACACGTGCAGACGGACACACGTCACAGTGAGACGTAAGCACAGGAAACCGGTGTAACATTGTTTAAAAAAATACACTCAGCTGACATATAATTGTCTAGACACTTGAAACTCTGGTTGTCAAAACACACATCACATGCAACCTCTGCAAAGCCATCCCACACAGACTCTCTCTCCTTCTCTTTCTCACACACAAACACATATTCTCACACACATACACCTAATCCACTCCGAGCCACGGCAGACACACATACTGACAGTTTCCACATACTACCGCGTTAAATAAACTGAAGGGTTGGCTGGCTGGTTAAAGGCTCAGATCTGAGTTGTGCGGGCAGGGCGGGGGGGTTTGGGGAGAGCTGAGGTGAAGTGGTACCCGAGTGGTTGTCATGGAGAAGAAAACTCTGAGAGAGACTATCTGATCGATAACTCCTATACACAACTAGCCCATACTCCCACAAGAGGTCACACAGGCTAGAGAGGAAGAGAAAACTGCAGGGCAGGAGTCAGCGCACAGCAGCACTCGTGCTCTTCCACAGAACACACACACATGCACACATGCACACACACATAAACAAATAAAAAATACATATATTCTTCTGCTTCCTCATCCAAACGGATTTTTTGTTCTCCTCCTCCATGAGGAATTTGTTTTGCTAATTGCCCTCTCTCTCCGTTTCTCTCTCTCCCCACTCATTCCTATCACCCTGCTTGCCATTCTTTCCCTCTGAATTTATCTTCCCTCTTCTCTCATCCTCCCTCTAACACCCCTGTCACATTTTAATTTCCCTCTCTCTCTCTCACACACACTCACACACACACACACAGAAACACACACACACTCTCTGTCTCTCTCCACCTCCCTCGATCCACCTCTCCTGTGGTTCAGTTAAGGCTGCCCTGAACTGACCTAGTCTAGTTTTTCTTGTTTTATAGTCCCAATTAGGCACAGGCAGTTTGAGCGGGCCTCAGAAGGGATGTGCGTGCTTGTCTGTGTGTGTGTGTGTGTGTGTGTGTGTGTGTGTGTGTGTGTGTGTGAGAGAGACAGAGAGAGAGAGAGAGAGACAGAGAGGGAGAGAGAGAAAGTATGTGTGCCTGTCTGTTTATGTGTTCTGTATGTACCAGTAGTTACGGCGTGTGGGAGTGCTATTCTGATGGCCATTAAGCTGTGGATGAAGTATCTGTTTCCAGCACTCATTATTACAGCAGGCAGCAGGGCCCATTATTAATAGTAAATGACAGAGCCTCTCTCCTAAAGGTCTTAATATTGATCTCCCCTATCCTCAGACCAGTCTTAATGATGATGTTCCTCCTTATTCCTCATGTCTTTCTCTATAGCATGGTAATCAAGGCCAAACACACATTTACAACCTCTGTGTCACCATGAAGAGAAACAAGCTCACACTACAAATGAGACATCAAGATGAAAGGAGGGGGATTACAAGAATTGCCGGCCCTAATATGCCGCGCACCTCCCTCCTCCCACCCCGAGCAAATGAATTCCCCCTTCTGCACTCACCTCTCATGTTGATGGACACAAGGTGGTGTGTGTTTACTGTGCGTGTGTGTGTGTGTGTGTGTGTGGCCCCTGTTTTAATCATGGATATGTAGAAGTGTTTTTCACTCATGATTGCTCTTTCCAGTTCAAGCGCTCTCAGACTCCATCAGGAGGAACGAGTAGGATGCATCTTAATGAGAATCAAAGCAACAGACTGATGAGAAAAGAGGAGGAAGTGTGGAGGCAGAGTCAAGAAATCAAACTTAAGAGAGAGAGAGGGCAAGGGTGTGTGTGTGTGTGTGCGCGTATGTGTGTGTGTTTGTGTGTGTTCAAATGTACGTGATTGAGTAACTGAGTAACAGTTGGGAAAAGAGAGAGATGGGTTAGCAGGCAATAGAAAGTGATATGAAACCCACTGGGAGGGTGGAGGGGGGGGAGGCGGGGAGGGGGGGTGCGCAGTGGTCCATAACCTGGGGGGTTTACACCAGCAGGGGTGCATTCCTGGTCAATACTGAAAATTAATAATTGTGGTTGTGGTTGAGAGAAGACCGCCTTCTGAGCATCGTAATGATTCTCTGTTCCAGTGCTCCATTTGGCTGCTATGGTCTGATGGTCTAATAAAGTCTGTCTGTGGTGATTAAGGGCCACTTCATGCTGCTTAAACCAAACTAAAATGAGCTGAATTCAGCTGAACTGCACTGACCCGATTGCTCCATTCTTTTCTTCATTACAACATGTTAGGATGAACTATATGAACAGGAATAATCTACACACCTAGGGGATGAAGTCAGTGAGAAATGGCTCATAGGCCTTCTTCACATAGATATTTGGTTTGGGCTCATCAAGAAGGTGATAGATATCTCATGATACTCATCATCATATACTGTAGGTTGCTCCAAATATTTTTAATATTACCATAAGTGCCCAGAGACTGGATTTATTAAGTGACTATAAACAGCTAGTTGTGATAACATAAATATGTATCTGACAAAGCTAATAGATGATTGATTTCGAAGCTAAAATTAAAGGATTCTGACACACCTGAATTAAGCGTGCTGCGTTAAACTGTGTGTCTGCGAATCTGATCATAACAAACAAAATTAAGAAATAATTTCTTCATATCTCAGCTGGTAGTAATCACCCTGATTTGGACTGAGACAACACTCTGAACGGAAATATAATCATAAACGGCTCTGGGGATTTCTTTAAGTGTGCGTAAACTCTACTGTTTTTGTATTAGTCTCTGCCTTGCACACAGTTTTGAAAGATGCAGAAAAGTGAGGTGAGGGGCGAGAGTGAAAAGGGGTTTGTGTGTCTGTGATGACAGGTCACCCGTCTCTACTTGGGGGCGTTAACAGTTTTCTGATCACAAAGCATTTGACGCTGCCAAAGTGGAGATACCCTGTCCCAACATCACTGACTGAGCTGTGGCCAGAAGTGCAACACGGTTGAAAGTTTCATTACAGAGAGAGCGGTGCAACAACAATTTTCTGCCCCTAGAAGCAGATTTTGAAATTAAGTACAGGATTAATGCTATTTTAGTATATAGAAGCCATATAACCATGTTTACAGCTGATTTAGTGCTGATTCGCTCTAAAAACACACACACATACGCACACAGTAGGTAATTCTGGCTGGAAGTTATTGCTGGGGGAGCAGGGGACTTTGGCAGGATGGTCATTCCAGATGGGATAAAATTTGCAGAGGTGCTCAGGTAATAATTGCAGTCACTGGACTTCCTATAGCACCAGTAACGCTGTTCAGATACTGTTATAGCGCACTTCAGCACCTCGGACAGCAACAACTGTCAGACAAGAAAATTACAGTCACCATTGCTAGAATAACTGCTGTTTATAATATTTATGATAAAGAAGAGAAGATCAAATAAGCACTTCTGCAGTTCAACCTAAAATCCACTCCAAACTACCTGTGAGAGTTGTGGTACAGAAAAGAAAACCACCTTCTAGAGCCAACAGTCTCCTAACTCTGGTTAGACAGCTACTGTCCTCTACTGGCAGGAAGCATCAGCTACAGTAAGAAAATGATCATGAATGCAAATCAAGCACTTGAACAAATCAGATGAGATTTCTTTCAGTCAGATAGGATACTGTGTTATGCTGCAATGAGACTGATTGCCTCAGCACTGCAATTTCATTCCAAATATTTAACTCTCTCACAATCAAATCCTACTCTTTCATGAATTATAGCATTACCACTAAACCATCTCTTCTTTAAACGCTTACTCTCTTCATAAAGCCATTATCTCTTATTGATTTCCCTTATTAAACCTGTGCCAATCACAAAGGAGGGAGATGTAGGTAAAGAGTTAGAGAAGGATTTTTAAGCTTTGAGACGATTGAGATGTGCATTGTGCAAAAAAGGGGCTGCAACTCAATATGAGGAAAATGTCCCTAAAATTTTGTACATTCAGTATTCGTGATACCGTGTATATCAACACCAAATTGGCGCCAATCCAAGACATTCATCTCAGGAATGATGGCGAGCCTCTATTGAAACTCAGAGGAGAGCAGAACATTGTTGGTAGCCAATCAGCAGTTCCAGTGCTGCAGCTGGAGCGGCTCCTAACGCCGGCTTTTATAATCCTTCTCATTCAGATCTCAAGCCCACAGCGAAGCGATCAGATTAGCGCTCCTAGCTAATCTGCACTATTTTAATCAATGGAAACCCTCCCCAGCCTTCTGTGCTGCCATGTCTGACTGAATAAGATATGATGCTATATGATGTTGGTGGTGCCTCAGCATAGACCTGGCTCTCTGTCATACGCACAAAGTTACCTACCAACATATTTTGTAAGCGGGCCTCGTGTCTTATACATCTGTGAATTTGTCTGTGGGGGTGTTTGCCACACACACACACACACACACACAAACTGATTCAATGACATTCAGTTCGTGTTTACACAGCAGTCGAGGGGAGCCAGATGTCCTGGCTGCCTCCATCTCTGGAGGTGAGAGATGGCTGTGCCTCCAAGCTATGGCAGCCACACTGAACTCTCCCACCTGCAGCGGCTGGGGGCCAGGTGGGGAGACAGGGTGCAGGGACAGAGGGTGCAGTCAGCCCAGACCACAGACGGGAGTCTCCATGAGGAGGATCACTTTGTAAGGATATTTCTTAGATGTACAAATACAGGAGAGTGCTGTCGCGTTCTTATTGCTCAGCTCTGATGACTGAGTGTAGAGGCAGGGAATTAATTCTCAGATGAAGTAAAAAGTCAAAGATATATTCCACACACTGGTAGACCATTAGCTGGAGAAAAAAACAGCCAAAATAATTAGATTGATTTAAATTGATTTGACAAATTTAAAGGTGCAAGTACATGAACAAAATGAAAAGAAAGAATGAAAATGGCTACTATAGAGCACTGATGACAGCATGAACTGAAATGTTTTTTCATCTACCCTAAGTGCAAAGTCTTTCAGAAGTCAGAAGTCCAGCCGTGATTATTTTTGGCTAGACCTTTGTCCAGCTATTTTTTGGTACTGTGATTTTACCAATAAACAGAGTTTGATGTTGCAATGCTGCACACACATCCACAACCTAACGCTTTATTGTTGTTCCCACAATGAATGTATGCAAGCACACACTTGCATACGTTCCCATTCTCTCTCTCTCACACTCTAACACACACACACACACACACACACGCACACACACTCACAAACATCATGAATAGTCATAAGAATATGGTGTTTTATCTCAGCCAGATGAATTGCTTTTAATAGCAACATCCTTGTCATGTGAAATATGGCCTCTTTTTCAAAATACGACCTCACACATTGCATTATATAGTCACATTGCCATGGTGATCCATCACTAAAAGGTCGGTGTTGTTATCCTGGGGAAAACAGCCTTGGGATCCTGACTCATTCCTCTGACTTATGAAAATGACAACTCTATTGTGTAGGAGAATATGGGTCCCTATGTCTAAATCTCCAGTTCAATCACTTCCTGATCACAGGGCATCACAACCAATCACACGCCACCATTATGAAAATAACTGTGGGTTAGACGTTTGAAAAGTGACTGGTGTGGTGTTAACACATCAACGTGGTTGGCAGAAACCGATCTCTGTATGACTGAAGGGAAGTGAGGTTTGGCAAAAATGGTACAATGAGTCCTCCTATCAGTCATGCAGCAGAGGAACTCTCTCACTGTCCTTCTTACTCTTACATACACACATACAAGCCACACACACACACACACACACACCACTCCTATCTACATTTTGCAAACTGGCATAGACATGCAGCGACACAGTCCCAGATACTCCCATGCAGTGTGTCCATGGTGAGGAGAATTACATTGACCTAATTCACTTAACTGGACCAGTTAGATATTTGGTCGTTGGCTGGCTGAGCTGGAGTTTGATCCTCTGAGCTTGGCTCCGGCAGCTTCCAGCCTCAATAAAATCAGCCTCTCTGCCGCTGACAGAACTCATCTCTTGGTGAGTTATTAATACCAACAACACAGACAGGATGTTATGCGCTGATTCTTCAAGCTTCTCATCAACAAAGCGACAAGAGAGGAGAAGAAGGTCACCCTCTCTCCCTCTGCTCCATCTGTCTCTCCATACTGTACCCACATCAAGAGCGCTGGCAGCGCAGGACTCGGACATCAATAGCTACACAGTCAGAAACTGTACAGCCTCCCACATTCACTAAAATCTGGATTCTAGAAATAATGGAACATGAATTACACACAGATGACCTTGTGCTGCAACATGGTAAGCACATTAATATGTATGAAGTAAGTTTTGAATAGCCGTAAATGGACAGTGCCTCTGAACTTTCTGCTCATATGGTTTCCCCCTTTTAGCACGTTAAAGAAAGCCTTTAAATTCGATTTTCACAAAGCTGATGGATAGAATGTTACAGCATGAGGGGGAGTTTTATTTTTCAGCTAAAGTGGTTGTAGCCTTCTGCTGAGTCCCTGTTTACAGTTTCATTAGTAAATAGAGAGCTCCCTGGCCTGGCCTGCCCTATATAGGCTGTGGCCGAGCGCTGCTGCGCAGTGTTAGGGAGGCAGCTATGCTCCACTTAGATGTTAAAGGGTACGTTAACATTTTGAATTTATGTTATTTTCCCTCAGAAAACACTACATACTGTTCTTAAAAAGACAAGCAGCTACAACTTCCCGAGTTCTTCCTCCTCCTCACGCCCCTTTGAGAGACAAAAACACTGGAAAGGAGAAAATTACAGTGCAAAGGAGCAATATCACCAAGCAGTGACACTTTTGTGGGTATTATGTCTCCGTACCTTGTCCAGCGCTGAGTACCTTTAGGTAGGTAAAATGCATTTTTGATATCCTGTTTATTGTTATGTAGTATTGTTATTTTAGTGCAATATCTGTTGTGGATTCAGCCTAGGGTGATGACCCCAATATGATCTGAATGAAAATGACAGAAATAGTTGACAGCATTATTATTTATTTCACTGTATTTGCTCCACAGCTATTTAAGTCAAAAGATTAGAGCCAATTAATTAAAGGCAACTGAAAAGAGAGATGGCTTATTTAGAGATGGATACCTATTTGACAACAGACATTTGACAACCTATTGTTCTTCTTCCAAAATCTTTGCAAAAATAGAGTTTAGCACTTTATGGCCCTGCAAAAACCTGAACTGAACTGTGGCTATTCTATTCAGTTAGGAAGACAGGAATTATCTATTGTATTTTAATAACTGTGATTAGATAACACAACAACACATCAAATGATAATAAGCACTTTATGAAATCACACTCTGTTTCACAATAATTGATGACAACATAAGCTGATTCCGCTGATGATAATAAAAAAACCATCAGAAGATTGAATTTTCCCTTCTTCCCATAATGTGTGTTGTGTGGTTATTCTCCATCCTTCACCTTACTCTTCTCTTATAACTCCTCTCTCTCGCTCACACACACACACACACACACACACACACACACACGCATTCACACTTTTTTTCTCTCCATACTGTTCTCACACCTCTTAGTGGCTATGATCTTCACGGCACTATATAAATCTGCCTCACTGAGCCGAGCAGCCGTTTCTACTTCACTCCTGCTTGGTGCTAATATGATGAGGATGAGGAGATGAGCACAGACCAGAGATCTTTATCAGATAATTACATAGAGGTGGATAGTACTGATAATTATGAGAATCCATAACAATATATGTTTAAAAATGACAAATATCTTTGGGAGATAATCCCAACTACAGATATTAAAAACAATGCTTTCAATAGTATGTAGGTAAAATAATATAATTGCCAGACGATAACAGATCCATGAAAAAGTAAACTGCAGGTTGTGAAGGCTGATTGCTGCTGAGATTAATGTGATCTACACAAATCGTACAGGGATAAGAATCTTTTTTTTTTTTTCTGGCTGGTGGATTTTTTTTTCTGTGTTGGTATACTGCCATTAGATGAGGTTTATTTAGCACAGCCAGTTACATGACTAAGAGAACTGTGAGACGAGACACTTGAAACAAACACTGCCACACGCGCACACTCACGTGCACAAGCATGCATACACACACTGAGGGGAAGAAAACAGAATAATAGCCCTCTCTCGTTTTTTTTTTTCTTGGCAACAATAATACTACATGAAAGATGTTGCTCTCCAAATGTTTGCACAAGTCTTCTGTGGTTTAACAAAACACTGTGCCATCATGGACAGAAAGACAGACAGATTGACAGAGAAAGAGAGAGTAAGAGAGAGAGAGAGAGAGAGAGAGAGAGAGGTAGATAGACAGACAGACAGCTGGAGAGAGAGATAGACAGACAGACAGATAGACAGGTAGAGAGAAAGAGAGAGAGAGAGAGATAGACAGAGAGACAGCTAGAGAGAGAGAGAAAGACAGACAGACAGACAGACAGACAGACAGAAAGACAGAAAGACAGACAGGTCCATTGATTTGATTGGTTGATGGATTTATCCAATTTCATGGGTTAAAGGTTGACCCATGTTAAGGGACCAACCCCCCTTGGCTTTGTTCACATTGCACTTCTTTGGGATTAAATGTTAACGGGTTAAAGTATAAGTAGTATAGGAGTATAAGATAGTCGTCTATGGTGCTACCACAAGGCTACTGGTTACACACTCACACACCAGTGCGAAACACAGACCTGGGTGTTGCAACATGAGCGAGAAAACTAGCCAACGCAGGCCTTGTGAAAATGACAGTGACTCGGACATGACATGTTCATGACCCAATACAAACTGGCCCAGACTTGGTTTGAGCCTGTTTCAATACAGCATGTAAAACCAGAGACTTTGCAGTAAAAGTCACATAACACTCCCGTATCCATAGCTCTTTGCTGTCAGTTTCTTTTTCATCTTTCAATCACCGTGTGAGTTTGAGCACACAAGCCTGCGAAAGTGTGAGACACAGTGACCGCGTGCCTGTCTGGCTGTCTGTGTGTGTTTGTGTGTCCCGGAGCGAGTGAGCAGGGCAGAAAAGAGACGGGGAGTGTGTGTGTGAGCGTCTCCCCTGTCAGTAAGCGGAGGTCAGGGCAGAGCCGGGCTGTGACCCCGTCGTCTCTGCCTCGCTGTCCGTGCTACACTCCCTCAGGGACGGACAGGGGGCTTCTACCTGACTGAACACAGCCCATTAAAGACTCCCTCTCAACTCCACTCCTTCTCTTTCCCTCTGTGTGTATTCGGTGCACATTGGGACGTGCAGACATATGGGTAACCGGACAGGACATCCAGCTCTTATTTGGCTGTGTGAAGCCTCAGCGACCGGACTCCTTCTAGAGGATTCCTCAGCGGGCTGCGAGTGTGTCTGCAGTCTGTCTGCATGCACACAGCCGTAAATACGCTCCTCTCTCCACTCTATGGAAGTGGAATAACAATGTGACAGTGAGAGAGTGACAGCAACAGAGAGATAGGGGGGCTATTGGATGAAAGCGGAATAAAAAAACAGTGAAAGGGACAATAAGGTGCTCAAAAACAGAAGCAGGCTCAAGGACGTCCAGTCGAAAGATGCCTGCTCCAAGCAAAGATCATATTAAGGTGACGAATACTGCAAGGTGGGTAGTTCAATACACGGATAGCCTCATGTTTAAATGGATAAGAGAGGGGGTGAGGAGAGAGAGAGAGAGAGAGAGAAACAGACAGAGAGAGAGAGAGAGAGAGAGAGAGAGAGAGAGAGAGAGAGACAGACAGAGAGAGAGAGAGAGAGAGAGAGAGAAGAATAGACAGGTCTGAGCTACAAACACATTAGCATTTAACCCTGATCACATCACATCACAAGACGTGGACCATCCTTGTCAGCAGCCCTTCCTCAATAATCAATCAAATTCACACAACTCATGGAAACACTCAGAGTAAAATGTACAGTCAGGCAAAGAGTGTGAGGACAATCCCCTCTGAGCAAAGGACCAGCTTGGCCGTGTCAAAAAATGAAAAGCCGTTTTAGGGTTTGACTTCGCTTAATTCCTGTCCCTGAAACAAGCCACTGTCATGCTCATTTCATGGCTGTGAAAATAGCCCTTTTAGCCAGTTATTACGTCTTAAATGCTCCAACTGAGCCTCAGAGGCTGCGATAACTATCTCCTCCACTGTTTCTTCGATCCAATGTTCTTGTCTGCATTTATAATGGCTGACAGAAGCAGGTCACTCAGTCAACACTACTGTTGCTCTCTACTAGCTCCAGAAACATTACAGTCTAACACACTGGCTGACAATAGCCAAACACTCAGAGTCAGAAGACTGCAAGACTGCCACAGACCTGCACTCTTATTTTCCACTCCTAGATTCAGAACCATTTTGTAAACAAAATGTGGGTCCCAGAAATAGTAGCTTCCACTTTTGTGTGTGTGTGTGTGTGTGTGTGTGTGTGTGTGTGTGTGATTTGGGAGGCGGGAGTTAAAGCAAAACATGTTGACTACAGTAGACCAGATCTGATCAATATGACCGCGGGCTTTTCGGCAGTTTTAATTTTTCATTAGGGCGTAATTACATTGTAATAATAATAATTAAAAAAAACAATAGTCTGGAGTAGAACCTACTGGGACCCACATTCCCATTATTTCTGTAGTGAACCTACTGGGTCGGCTGAGTCTGTCTGTCGCCCAGACTACAGCAGCAAGAGAAAAACATTTCAGCCACGGGAGTAGGCCTACTTGATGAAATAAGCCCGATCCCCGACCAAAATAAGGAGAAAACCGCAGGCTATGGCATCACGCCTAAACGGACACACCCCCTTCAGGCAGTGGCATCGGACCAGCAACGTTGTGATAAACAAACGGCGGATCTCTCGGGCTGCATTATTATTATACTGGTCCGAGTGGACTCAACCAATCATTTAAGCCCTTACTTAAATTTCACCGATGATCCAATAAATAGGCCTGGGCATTGGTTTGCGCTTTGTCCACCTACAATGACACAATTTCCCCCTTTAGTGCAGACTGACAGATGACTGCACAAATGACATCTTAATCAAACCAGCCACACACACACACACACACAAACACGCAGCATAGGCTACTACTCCTCGCCTCTATCCGTGCGACGTCGGTGCGCTCCTGCCCCCCCTCGCATATCTCACCTTGCTTGACACATTTGAAGCGGACCGGATCTTTGCAATGTTTGATCACGGCCAACACGTCCCGGGTGGTGAGCCCGGCCACTGGCATGTCGTTGACTTCCAGCAGCAGCTCATCCTGGGCCAGTTTGCCGCTCTGGATGGCCGCTTTACCCTGCTTCACCTCCCCGAAGTAAGGGAACTGGCCGTTCTCCGCGCCCCCCTTCAGCTCGAACCCCAGGTCCCCTTCCTTCCCCCGGGTTATCACCGCTTCGTGGACTTTGTTGGTCCAGTGGTTCTTCTTTTTTAGGCTTTTAGACATCGTTAGGGCGAGTAGTTACCACAGGCTGGCCCATCCAAAAGCCTCCTATCGTCTCATCCCTGCCTTTGTGCGCGGCGTCCAGCTGCAGCTCACAGCGACCGTGGCTCCATCACCGGTGCACGCCAGGCATAGTATCCGCTCGGCGAGCAGAGCAGTCGGGCAGAGGGCTGCAGTACAGCACGGCGGATGAAATTATTACACTGTCACACACAGACGCAAGAGACAGATACTAGCGAATGACCCGGATGTGAAGTCTGAAGGAGGGGAGAGATGAATGGTTCGGGTTCGGAGTAAAGGATGGAGAGGAGGGGAAATAAAACAGGAGGCGCTTCACTCCCGCTACTGCCAGGGGCGCTTTCTCTAACTGTGATCACACGGGCCCACAGGCGATGACATGGACGAGTCACAGCATTTTTTTTTAGGCTACATTATTACATAAACAAGAAACTATTTTCCTGAAAAGTCCGGTGGCTCTTTTCGGGGATGTATGTAAAAATAAAGTCAGTTTAGGCTGACATAAAAAAACAAATAGTCATAGTTTACATCACAGTAATTAGCATCAAACTGATGCAGGTTATATGAGAATATGGTCTTTTAATGAGAATAAAAATAGAACTTACTGCTTTTCTGAGAATATAATAGATTTGTGTTTATACTGGTGGTTGTTTGCCTCATGCTGATCACCAACTGGAGGTCATACCCATCTTTTTTATTTATCACTACATCACTGGGTCTTATATGCGACAGCACATACAGCACTACCAGTGTGGTCCTGTTTACTACCTAAATGCAGATGGTAAAAAGAAACTTCATGGCTTACACGCACGAGTGGCCCCTGAAATTTAACTTACTCCTCCTGACCGTCACTGTTTTCACGGACCAGTGGTTTGTGTTGTTGTGTATGGGGGATGCAAGCCACAGTGCGTCACACTTTAAGACATTTACTGTGTGATATGAGTCCATCAGTGAAAAAGTATGTTCACTGTGTTTTAGTGGATGTGGAAAAAGATATAATTGGTACCACTACCTCCACTTAGGGTCTTCATTTCTCGTTATGTTGGTCGCCATTACATAATTTCTGTGATGACATAAATCTATGTCAAACAGAGAATGACAAATCCTTTTGTTGTCATTACTTTTTCATGGCTGCATGGCTTTGCGAAGCGGCTGAAGTAAAGTTTCATTCAATATTTAACACATAAAGTCAAGAGCTGCTCCAGCAAATCTACAGAAGATGACAGTCCCTCTTACTGCCACTCTTAACCGTGCCTTTAAGTATGTGTGTGTGTGTGTGTGTGTGTGTGTGTGTGTGTGTGTGTGTGTACTATCCACATTGCTCCATTATAAGGACATGCATGCGCTTTTGTAGCAACTGAGTATCTTCCCAAACAACATTACTGTACACATCCCATAAATCCCAATGCATTTTCAAGATGTAAATAATCCATGAACATGGATGGATCCTCTTTGAATGTCACTTTATTTACTTCACTTCTCTCGGCAAATAGGTCAAAGGTTCTGGTAAGAGCAGAAGTTTTTAATGCTAAATCTAAGCAGATGATGCAGACTAGATGATGATTAGAGACTAACCCCCACAGCGAAGATAGACTACTGGTATAATCCAGAAACTGGCTGGATTAGGAGATTATAAACCCGCGAGGAAATGAGATCCTGCTTTGCTGTGTTTATGCCTCTGCTGGTGCATGTCAGAACTGCAGTCTCCAGAGAGGAGGGATGGGTAGATCAGGGACAGGCAGCCGAGTGCAACAAAGGGCCAAGAGAGAGAGAGAGACAGCCCTGAACCCTCGTGGACTTGTCGGGAACTAAATCCGTGAGTGTGGACATTGGGATTGGGCCCGAGAGGGTTTTCATTCCATCCAAACACTGCGAGCTCTCTGGTTGAACTCGTGCTAATCAGTGAAATCAGCAGGTGTCGTTTTTGATTGGAGCGAAAACCTGCAGGCTCTCGGCCCTGTGTAGCACGCGGCTGCCTGTCCCTGGGGCAGCTTTTTGTTACCCGAGATAAGAAGTATTTTATGTGTGCACAGGAGAGGCTAAATCAGACACTAAATACCCGTCCTGCACACATCACTCTATATCTGGCTCAATGTGCTTCATTATTCTGGACCTTTCTTTTGTGGATAGAAGTAGGACTAGAACAAAAAAACAACATCTCTGTCAAAGCTTTGTGCTGGAGCATCTAAATTTGGAGCCACTTGAAACACCTTGCCACCACTTACAGATTTTCTCTTGACAAGATTCAGTGTAGCAATAACTCTCAGTATCTAGGGGGGAGTAATACACGTGGACAGGCTCAGTGTTCGGGGGAGGAGTGCTAACCTGACCTCTTGGTAGCGCTGTAATGAAGTTGTTCGGTCGGAGTGTGTCATTACGGTGTCTGATGGCCTGCAGGGAAAAGGGCTGCAACAGCATCGCCTGCTTAGCTTTGCTCTTTTTCCTCTGAAAGCCGTGAGCTTGATAAGATATGACAACACCATCAAGCCTCTCACTTTCTGCCAGAATGTTTATGATTGAAACAAAACAGTATTTGCTATGAAGTGTGATTCTGCACTCCCAAAGTATCCATCCAAGTTTTCTCAGATTGTCTGTGTGTGTGTGTGTGTGTGTGTGTGTGTGTGCCAGACAGACAGAGGGAGGGGATGGGGGAGAAAACCAGGGAAAGGATATTACTTTATATCATCATTACAGGCAGGATGTCTGTATAATGAGCATTCTAAAACAGACTGCCAACAACAGAAGGCAAAAAACAATAACACGAGGCAGACTGCGCACTCAGAGGGGGAATTTCAATACAGCTTATATGGATTTAGCTCAGTGCCTCCCTCATTGACTCTGTGCTTTGCGTATTTGCTGTTGGGGTGAAATGCAAACCAAGTTGTTTTTATTGCTTGGGCAGAGACGGTGAGGGAGTGGGGTCACCTTCACACACACACACACACACACACACTCTGGGTGCCTCTCAACAGGGTGAACGGACTTCCTCTCCTCTTATCTTCATTTTATCCACTGATGTGCAAGAGCTAGAAAGGTGAAAAGAGATCGCTGACAGATATATCAACTATCATCTATCATCTGAAGAGACAGCAATAATGTTTGGGAGACACATTAAACATTGAGATGAAATCTCACCGGTGTTCTGGTATCCTGGCTGTGCTGCACTGGGCTGCAGCAGCGAATCAAAGTTTCAAACATGCATGGATGCACTGAGTAGACTAACACACAAACAAACATGCACACAAACATACAGTATATGCATGCACATGTACACACACACACACACACGTGCACACACACATTCACAGGTTAAAGATGTAGAGTGAGTTCATTAGACAGCTGAATCGCTTTGGCATTTTCTCTAAGCTCACAAAGAGATCGATCACAGGAAAATAAAGGTGCAAACTGGATGATGATTCTTCTGAGTAATGCCATAGAAGAACCATTTCTGGCTACACAAAGAACATTTCATATATCCCAAAGAATCATATGGTTCTTAATTGGTTCTTAATACTTTAATGGTTCTTAATCCTTAGTTATTGGATGGTGGGTGATGGCATAAATGTGGAAAATAACCAAACCCCTCCATAGCATATATTGTGCAATTGCAAATGAGGCTATGCAAGGGCAGATAAACAAAACCAGTATCTAAGCAAAGGAGTGCAGAAATGGTTCTTTAAAGGACTTTGGTCTGAAAGGTTCTTTGTGGAACCAGAAATGGATCTTCTATGGCATCACTTTCAGCATTTTCAGTACCTTTATTTTTCTGTGTGTAATTATGAAGTTAACTTTGTGATGTCGAGCTTACCTGTAAAACATACTCCTCTCCAGACCACGCCCACCTCTAAACCACACAGACATGGATACATGTAAATGCTCAGTCCATCAAGCCACAGATCAAAAACTAGCTGGTCATTACACACATAAGTTTTCAAAGACTTACTTTTGACAAGGTATGTGGGTCAGATTGGATTCCTTATGCTGTGACTCACTGGTGAACTGCAGTCAGCTCTGATGTGGTGTTTGATCATCACCATTAGCATCATTATCTCCCTCTTTCTCATTCTCTCCTCTTTCCTCAACTTTCCTATTACCTTGGTTGGTTTTGAGGAGGCTTCATATCCCCGGTGTTTGATCTCCCTGGGAGGGCTTTGGGGATTAGCTAAATGACTCCACAGTTAGCTTTTAAATCACACAATGCTTCCTAAAATAGTGTCCTCTCGGCTAATGCCAAATCATTGTGCTTGAGCGGTGATGGCTTAGCTGAGACTGCAAGACAGAAGTCTGCTTTGGCACTATTGTGACCCATTTGTGAACGTTAGTTGCCACCATTATGGTGTTTGTGGAATATATTAATAGAAAAATGACTGGAATGTGACAGTTGTTCTTATAATCCTATCACCGTCCCATTGTCGTGGAGCCATCATTCTGACTCTCTTCCTTTACCGGATGATCTTCTCATGAATATTGGAAAGAATTCTGCACTACAGTCATTTCAATTTTAGCTTTAAAATCACACACAGCTCAGTAGAAAAACACTCTCATTCTAGCTCTGGATTTATTAGTGCTAATCTTAGAGGGATTGTAATAGAGGCTTTGTATACAAGGCCAATGTCTTTCTGAGGGAAAATCCATGTGAACCATCTTAAATTGGTGAGATTTCCCTAATTGTCTCCTTTACTACAATCAAGCAGACATCAATTTGATGGTCATCACCTGCAATTATTCCTTGTGTCCACTAGAGGGACCCATACATTATTTAATACTATATATTTAATACTTTTATTGTAGACAAATCTGTCAGATCCCAGTAACATGTTGCATCAAAGCATGTTCTTAAATTCTTAGTTATTTGCTCTCAAATAAACATGAACCTTTTCATTGCAAGTAAATTTTCTTGCTGTTAAGGAGACTATGAATGATGACATCAAGGCTTGAGAGGGACTAATATGGATACCATCAAAGAAGACAGGCCCACAATTTGTACAAGAGAATAATGAGGAAATGGTATCTTTCTGGTCACTTTCTATTCACAGTATATTATAAGTGACTTACTCCTCCATTTTAAACACATTCCAAACACAAAAAAACACAAACAAAAACACAGAAAAGAAAGGTGTTTGTTGCAAAGGATGCCATGGTTTCACCATAACAACTCTTTTATTAGCAAAATCATGGAAATTAGTCCACTAATGTCCCCATCCAATGGAAACAGAAGGGTGGGGTCTTAGGGGGATATGTAACCTGAAACCATTACAGATCATAATCAATAACAGTGCGCTTGTACTCAGCCACTTCTGACAATCTATGCACTGAACATAGATGTATGGTCCTGTTGTCTGCTACAAGGCCGTCATTGGCATCCTCTTTTCAAAGCGTCTCTTGGTTCATGATTTGGAGAAGGAATGTTTCCGTCGGTAGCGGCACACCAACAATGTGCGCACATTAATTAGAGAGAGTAGCTTTTTTTGGTCACTTAAAAAAAATAAAACTTTGAAAGAGGATGACAAGTAGAAGAAAAAAAAAGTCCCTTTGATTTATATTGTGCACACACCCACACACACACACACAACATGCATGCCAAATCACTCATACACAGGCTTTCGGCCACATTCAAAACAAAGCTTTCGCTCGCAGCTCATACACAGCCACACATCCGGAAAGGCTTCCACACAGCTCTCACAGTATGTCAGAGTCAGAGTGAGTTGGTCTATAGAGAGTGACTTGGTCTTGCTTGGTTTGTCCACGGAGGCAAAAATTCTGTGATGTTGACGTCATCATGGAAAAAAGATCACATGGGCTGGGGGGGGGGGGTTTGGGAGCGAGTTCAATGATAACATCTACATAGATCTAATATCTAAGTCAACAAAAACAAAACACTGCAACTAAGGCATGCAAGGCACAAGTACCTACAAACAGAAGACAAAAAGGTGTTCATTTCTTTCAAGAAAAACAAAAAATAAATGCAAAGGCCCCCTTTTTCATATAAAAATTCAAAATAAAAATGATAGGTAAAACAAGCACATTTTAAAAACAGTGAAAAATCCCCCGCCATAGTGACAGTTGTACAAATATTTTACACAAATGTTTTTTTCTACACACCGCCTTTAAAACTTTTAGAGATCAACATAAGTTAAGAAGAGGTTAAAAGTGACTTTCTCAACAGTGTCCATGCAGAGTTCCCTCCAGTCACAGACTCCCCACCAATAAAGTCACTTGCAAGCTGGCCGCCGCGCTGCCTGAGCAGAAAGAGAGGAAAACAGCCGAGAAACCATGATTAGAGGAGATAAAACAAGTGATTGGCCACAGTTAAGTTTGTTTCTGCTGATAGAAGACAGATACAAACAATATTTCAGAATTCCTAACCAAAGCTGAGAAATTTACCCCCAAATTAAACACAACTCCACAGTATTTACAGCAGACATAGAGCAGACATTACCTTAGAAGAGGCCACAGTCCTTCAGGTTGTTCTTGATGATGACGTCAGTGACGGCATCAAACACAAACTGCACGTTCTTGGTGTCGGTGGCACAGGTGAAGTGGGTGTAGATCTCCTTGGTGTCCTTTCTTTTGTTCAGGTCCTCAAACTGGCACTGAATGTAAGCCGCTGCCTCCTCATATGTGTTGGAGCCTTAAGGAACGTGAGAGAAAAGATGGAACAATGAGGAGGAGAGGGGAGGAAAGACGAGTTGACAAGTTGGAAAAGTACATGACAGAGACGCTATGACTCCGAGCTGTCGCTTAACAGCAGCTCAAAACTAAACCTAGCTGGGTTTCACGGGCTACCTGCAACACCAACATATATTTGCATTCCTCACTGAACACCTGTATCTCCTTCTCACCTGCGTATTCTGGATAGCAGATCGTGAGAGGACTCTTCTTGATCTTCTCCTCAAACAGGTCCTTCTTGTTAAGGAAGAGGATGATGGAGGTGTCCGTGAACCACTTGTTGTTGCAGATGGAGTCGAACAGCTTCATGCTCTCGTGCATTCGGTTCTGACGGGAGAGGAGAGACACGTAACAGGAACTGAACCAGGGAAGTCGTACAAAAACAAAACAAAAACGGAACTAACAGCAAAAACAAATGTGAGTGTGAAGTAGGACTGGGCGATATAGTTGAAATCAGTATCACGATAATCATTGTTGTTTCATGTTTTTCAATATACACCACAATATGGCTCAAGTATGCAAAATCATGTTAAATAATCAAATTAATGTTCTGCACTGAATCAAATGGTAATGTTAGGTGTGATGACAAATAAAACTGAATTTTTCAAATAATATTCCTTAAAATGTTTCATACCTCATTTTTGATCATTTTTAAATAAAATGTGCTTGTTCTCATCACTTTAGACAGCAGAATTGTCATGATATCCCAAAATCACCATATCAACACGATATGATTCCACTGAAAGACAACTGATAATGTTGAATTATCGCCCAGCCCTAGTGAAGGAGGGAGGGGGTCTCACCATCTCCTCATCCTCCGCCAGCACCAGGTCGTAGTCACTCAGAGCCACGCAGAAGATAATAGCGGTGACACCCTCAAAACAGTGGATCCACTTCTTCCTCTCTGATCTCTGTCCACCTACATCAAACATTCTGCAGAGGGAATACAGATGCGGACTGTTATCACAGGGAAATACACCACACACACACCAAATTGTCTGCATCCTGTTGGCCTTTGATTAAATGTCCGCTGTACTGAAGTGTACTCTTAGGAGGATCCTTGGAAATACTGACTCAGACTCTTACCATTGCTCCTGACGCTTCACTGAAGTGTGGGCCGCTTTAGGGCAGTGTGAATTAACTGTGTGTACGATTTATGATTTCCATTATTTTCATTTGAGTGTAGACATTTTCAATCACAGGAACCTCTCTTCCACAGTGCTAAAAAGTGATTATTGTTTTGGTAATGTGAATAACTACAAGGGAAACCAATCCAGAGTGTTCAATGATCTCATTTTCAGAAAAATTAATATGTCTGCATACGTGATGGAGAGAGAGAGATGGAGAATGGGATTAAGTGATTGAACAAAGCACTGTGCTACTACTCACTTGAAGTGCAGGTCCTTGAAGGTGAAGTGTGTTTCCACAATGCCAGTAGTTTTGACTCTGGTCCTCAGCACGTCCTGTTGGGTGGGCACATAGGCACCATGGGCTATCCTGTCCAAGTCATTCAGATAGCTTTGGGAAGAGAAAGGTCAAGGAGAGGGAACAGAGATGGAAAGAGGAGAGGAATGACAGAGGTAGAAAGGGGATAATTAAGACGACAGAATGTGGTAGATGGACAGATAAGAATAGTGGATGTTCCTCCAGCTACTCTTCCACCCCAATTCCTGTGTATCTGAAGCAGCACCCCTGGTATTCATGTCAGTTTGTCCTACTCACTATGCTGCAGAGTCGTTGAGCTGGTACTCCCGGGAGCGGCTGAAGCAGGCCTGCACCCCTCCGTCTTTCCACAGGCGCTGGATGACCCCGGCCAGCTCGCCCGTCATGAAGCCCTCTTCTGCCGAGCCCGCCAGAACGAACAGCTGCCTCGCATCATCCTGAGGAGACAAGTCCCCTCCAGTTAGAGTAATAATCAGCAACTTTTGATATAAATAAATCTGTTTTGCTAAATCGCTGATTGATACCATACAGCAGTGACACAACCTATACCCTGTTCATAAAGGTTTTTACATTTGCTGTTCTAAAAACACTTATGAGACTCCCTTTCCTGTGAAAAATCCATTGCTGCACAGAAGCAAACAGCGGTTTGCCACAGTCTACACTGTCTGTTGGGCCAGTGCCTACACTGGCTGCAAAACACCAAAGCAATAATAATAATTCAATGTATTTATATAGCACCTTTCTTAACAAGGTTACAAGGAGCTTCACAATAAAATGAGAAGAAAAATTTGAAATAAAAACAGTAAGCAATGAACGCTTATCACCAAAGGTGTTTTTTATGAAAACAGTAATCTTGCATCTTATCACTCTAAGACTCATTCCTGCTTCAGTACACATACAATTCTTCAAAATACCCTGATCAAATAACACCAGGGTGGCATAGTAAGTAAGAATCATCTGTCAACTGGCAGACCCAGGTAAGGTCTTGCGGTTCCAGGTAAGTCCCCATGTCGCTAAACTTGCGCCTTACTGAAGTGTCATTGAAGTGTAAAGAGAATTTCCTAATGGGGACAAGTAAAGTGTAACTTTTTTCTGTTTTATCATATGACAACTTTAAGAAACAGTTGCCCTTATGTAACCACTATCAGTTATATACTTGCACACAAAAATAACCTGTAAGGAGATGGACGCACAAGATATCCCAAGAAACAGAGTAAATGCCAACTTTGTCTTCCTTCACTCACCGCCCTGGCTGGATCAGCAAAGTCGATCTTGAGGCGGCCCATAGCTCTGATGATGGCAATGATGGACTGGATGGTGTTGCTGTAGACCACAGCCTTGTACTGCTTACACTCCTCCTCTGAGTAGCCCGCTTCGTGGATGATCCTGATAGACAAAGGACACAACGAGAGGATATTAGCAGTTGACTCCAACAGCTTCATCATTTGTTAATACAATATATGATAGGTGCTATATTAAAAGGGAATGTCACCTATTTTAAGAATTCACATCATCTCTGTGAATCCCAGGAGAGTTCAATCAATGTTTGTGAACTTGCACTCTTCGCTTAAGCTAGAAATCAAAGAGACAACCCTTTAATTTGTGATGTCACTGGGAAGTAAAATCAGGGGCTGCTCCATAGACAAAGGATGGGGTGCTGACTTTGTGGAGCCATAAGATGCTAAGTTGAGCTGTCACTCCAAAATACAGTTTATATTCATTGCTAACAGGTATGAACCTCAATTTGAACCTCATCTGGTTCCAAGAACTCACAAAAAACGTATGGGTCAACAAAGACATTGACCCATTCATTGTCTATTGAGCAGTGCCAGATTTTACATCCCACTGACATCACAAATCACAATTTCAAGGGTTTCCAGTTCCTAGCTTTAGGAACGAGTGGTGCATGTTCAGTACTGACTGAACTGTCCTGTGCACATGAATAACATACAAATTCTTAAAATGGTGGCATTCTCATTTTCATAAACCATAAGAAACAATACTACTTCATCTACTTCAATACTTACTTCATCTGTTTAACAATGGTACTCTTCCCAGACTCTCCAGCACCTGAAACAGAAGGATAGATAGGAGACAGAGAAATGAGAGACAGCTACACCACATTCATACATGCACGCAATACATGCAAACCCAGCTGTTTTTTTTTTTTTGTTTTTTTTTTTACATATTTTCTGCTTGAAAGGAATGAAAGGTTTTCTGTGACATGCAACTTGATTTGTAGGCCAGGAATTCTACCAGAAAATGTAAATGTATAATAAAATAATACTGGTGTTTTTTAAGTTTATGCCAATCATCTAGGTTGCCCCTCCACTTTACATTATTGGTTGTGGTGTCTGCAGTCAGCCAGTGTACTTGGAGATATCAGGGCCCATTTTCCTACCTTCAGAAGATGCCTTTTACTGGCATTAAGTTTTGTACATTATGAAAAACAAATTTCACAGACTTGGAAATTGCCGAAGTTAGATAATCCATCATGAACATGAAGCCTTGATTTGGTTTTGTCAAAGTTTCTATTTTATCATCATTTCATTGTATCCGAGTTGAATGTTTTCATATCAGTGCATGCATTATGTTGCACTCTGCTTACTGACAATCACCTGAGACCCAAGTCTCTGCCAGGAAATAATCCCTCAAAAACACATCGCCTTACAAACTTTGTCACATCCATGCATTTTTATTTAGGACATTTTTGTTAGCCAAGATAGCAATTCATTCCATGCAGGTTTGACACTGTAAAGTAGTATTTTAAGAAGGACAAAAACAAAGTACATTTCAAAAATTCTTTCTACATATGTCATGCATTGCAAATGATTGGGGGAAAAAACTTAACAGAGAAAAAAAATGGGCTATAACTCTAAATGACACCGGTATTTTCCTACACAACTGCATCAGAAATTACAGTAATCACGATTTTGATTTATTGTGCAGCCCTACAATCAAGCCCTTACATAAAGTTATCATCATGCATCAACTGCTGGGTTAATGAGACTGGACGGCAAACGAAACTCCTATGCAGAAATGTCAACAAATGTCATCAAAACGAATACAGAATGATTACTTTAATTTTAAGGGAATATTATTAACATTAAATCACAGCACATCACAGGCTAGACTGTCTCAGAATGCAGTTGAGAAGTGTCTAAGGGCAGGGTTAGCCAGGTCTTAGTGCAATTGGATTAATCAACTGGATCCTCTCGTCAATGAGATTATACACAGTTTAAAAATCCCCAGGTTAGAGACTCATGCTACATCAGACAGGCTGGCTAGGCTCAGAGCCGTGAGCTGCATCTCATATGGGCAATCTGATTTCTGTGAGACCAATGTACAATGTTGGATGAGGCAGTGTATTGTCATCATGGCCATAAATCTAAAGAGTTATCAAAATATGAGTAGCCAACATAAAATGGTATAGATGTGTAATGTACAGGTCATCTAGAGTCATGTATGTTTGAATCAGCCAAAGGGATTGCTCGGCACACAGTTTCTCATTCCCTCCTCCAGCTCCCTCTGTGAGGCAGGCGTGTTTTCACCTGAGCACACAACATTTTAATTACCTTACCTCTGCTGGGGCTTATGGCTCCCCAGTGAGGAGAACTGTTCACCAATTCAAGGTCCCATATGACAAACAGCCGAGCACCACAGACACAGAGCTAATATTACTGCGAACATCATATCAGACTTAAATTTAATTTCCAAACCCACGCTCACACCTCAGTGAGCCACTGAAATTGAAGGGCCTAATGGGTGGCAATTATGGGACAAAAGCAAAGGGGAGAAAAATAGCTAGTTCAAGTTTGTCAGTGTGATAGTATGTCTGAGATGGGCTCTGTTGGCTGGCCCTGGGAACACACATTACCCTCAGGCCATCTGGGACACACAATGAACACTGTGCCTGCATCTTCTGTAATGCTTCTCCTACTTCTGTACTACATTAATGGCTCTACACTAAAACAAAACAAAAAAATCTATCTTTATGATGTGTGTGTGTGTTTGTGCAGTACACAAACAGTCTTCATCTGTGACAATCCTCCCACTCAAAACACTCGTCTGAAGACCATGTCATTTGCAGATTACTGCATTAATGCAAACACCCCCAGCAGCATCCCTGGCAGAGCGGCAAATTGCAATAAGCATATAAAGGTAAAGCTGCATATCTCTCTCTCTCACACACACACACACGGCAGAAGAGTCAAACTTCACAAATACGGGAGAGAAATACATCTCTGTGTTCAAAGACATAATTCCACCCCCCACACCCTCCCCCAGCTACGGATAGGGCAAACTACTTGCTGCCAGCCAGCTCAGCTCACACATCTCATGCAGGTGCTTGTGGGGATTGTGAGAAAAAAACAACCATGAAAATTCAAATTAGGTCCATCTCAAATGACGCATACAGATCCAACAACTGACTGCTGTGGCTGAGCAGTGCAGTGTCTGTCAGTGTGGTCAGTGAGGTCACATGTCACAAAGTGACTGGTGCCACAGACTCACAAATCAGTGCTTGAGCAGAGGTAAACTTATGTAAGAGACGCAGACCGCTCCTGCAACAGCTCTTGCATGGTGGTACAACTTTAAACTTCATGGCTAGAGCAGACAACCAGTTAGTCGGTTCACACAGTAAGCACTGTGTTTGTCGCGTTTATATAGTTGCCTACTATGCTTATTATGTTGTTAACCAGCCTGTACAGGTTGCCATGCAACCTCTTGCGGTTCCTTCCTGACTGAGCACCAGAAACTAGTCTTCAATTCGGCTGTCAGGAAAAAGAAACTGGTGTGTCAACTGTGGCTGGTTTAACAGTGGCATTTGTTTCTTGAAATGATAAAATATTGTTCCAGACCTGAAACCTGGTCAATCAAGCACACACCCATACACGTCGTTATGGATGGCACGTTATGGATATGTTCAGACTAGCCTTGTCAAGAAGCGTAACTGATGACGGTTATTCCCATGTATATTAACTTTTACACAATATGGAAGAACATCACTCATTACTCAAAATGTATTAAAACTAAAATACAATAGTGTCTTCTAATATTTAAGCCACACAGAGTTCGGCTTTCGCCAGCCGGCCTAAAGTAACGTGAACTAACGTGAACGTGAAGTGTTTGTCAAACAGGAGGAACTGATTGAGATACAACACTGATTTATCTTCCAAATCCTAAAATAATGTTAAGACATGATGACACACTTACGTTAAATGTTTATTAATGTCGAAAAGGTCGGACAAGTGGACTTGTTCAGAGCTATCGCAGAGCTACCGACATCGGTAACATAAAGCTGCTTGCTATCGTTCACTCGGCATGCTAGCTACCTAATTTAGCTAGCTTTAGATAGCTAGCTATGCAGCTAATTGCTGAGCTGAATTAGCTTCCTAACCAACGTTACAAGCTTATGCTGGCTCAATAATTTGGGGTAAAACCGTTGCTACAATGGGAGACTCGGGGCTAACTGGCTAATTTATTAACAAACGTTATTGTTGAGCAGATAAAGACTGGGACTCCAGCGCCAACTTTTCATTCAACCGCACCACCACCCATATTAATCCCCGAAAATTATGTTCAAGTTTCAAACTAATTTACGCCACATGATCCTGATCAAAGTTTACACATAATATCGACGTTATGTAATACAACTGGCTAAAACTTTAACATATACAAGACATTTAACTAGTTAGCTAATTAGCTAACGTTAGTTTGCTACAGTTGGTGGGAAGGTCCAACTCCAGCAAATAGACCGAGACCCCATCTTTCTCTCACCGAGCAGCAGAAGCTTGACCTCCCGGGCAGCTTTTTCTCCGTCGTCCCGTAAATTCCTGTCGATCATCTTGCTCCGCTCCTGAGCCGCTTTGTCGTCCGTGCTCAGAGTACACCCCATCTTGTAGCTGAACTCCGAAATAACAACAATACAGACCAAACACAACTTAACTACGAGTGTAACGACATGCAAAAGCTACCGAGCTAGCATCAAGTGAGGAGGAGGCAGTCTCCCGAAGACTTGAGATTCAAACACGCCCTTGCCTCGCACTCGACAGCTCGTTATTTTCACGGCAAGACTTCTTTTTCTAAACCAGAAAAGGAAGGCGCTCACGCTAGCTGGCTTTTCGAGTTGTGTTTATATCGCCCCAGAGAGTGTAGCACCCTCAGTATCACTCAGAAATTCTAAAAACAAATGGGGTAGACTGCATCTCCGTTTGTGGAAGGGTTTTTGGGTTTGAGGTGTTGGATTGGTCGCTTCCTGTTCTTCGCACATACCTGTGATCTGCGCATGCGTCACAGAGCAACAGGCTTTCAAAATTGTAGGCTTCTTTTTATTTCATGATTTGTCTCGTCGTAGGATAGTTCCTGAAGGTAGGCAAGGTAGGCTTGAAAAAAAACAACATTCAAAGCATGAGCTAAGTTGCCTTTGATCCTCTCATAGTTGTACAGCCATGGCTATCCCACTGTCCTGGAAAAATTGATGTTATGTTGGCACAAACCACTGCCACTCATTTGTTGTAATCATTACTTTCACATCAGGACATTTTGGGAAAATTTTGGAATAATAATAATAATACAAACATTAAAACCCCCACTGCGCATTGAATGCAAACTGACTGCCCATTTGTACAGTGGAATACACTTACTTTACCTTAAGCCTACTGAGGCAGAAATACATTTAGTGTTTGCCTGCATATTTGTATTGCAGCCTAGTGTAAAACATAATTTTGATGTTGAGGAAATCAGTCAAGCAGATCAAAAGCATTAGATTGTGGTTGGCGCATGTGTGTGTGTACAACCCCTGTGTGTTTACAAAGTGCTTCACAATGAAGACAGAGAAAAGATATGAAAACAAAACTGTACAGAAAAAGAAGAGGACAGTCGTCAAAGCAAAGAAGCAATAGTGGAAAGGAAACATCTTTACATAAAAGCATATCTGTAGAAATAGGTCACACTGAGTCTAGAGACTAGGTGCTCTGATGGCAAAGGCCTGGACTCCTTTAGTGTAGATTCAGGAAGCCCCTGCCGATGCACTCAGGCTCACAAAGGGTTAAAATGTCAGAGATATACAGTAACTGGGAGCCAACCATATCTGTGCTTTAAAAGTAATCAGAAAAATCTTTAAAAACTCCCCTTTTATAGCGAATAAGGGTTAAAACCTGTGGTCAGGCTTTCCCTCTGACCACATCCAGGAATTCAAATGACTGGTGTCTGATCATTGTCTGATTCAACTTTACGCACCTGAAATCTGAATGAACAGAACATGCATATATAATTTCTAATCAATGCAACTGTACATGTCAAGTTTACATGAATAAGCTGTTATAAGTGTGGTGTGTATTATATGAGTCACGTAACTTGCATTGATTGTATTATTGATGCTTACACAGATAAAGACTTGGAGATAAACATGGAGATAAAATCCATCTATCCATATTTCCACCTATATTCACATTTTCTAATTGTCTTGATATTGATTTTACAGTTTATATCAGTTTGACCTTAAGTGAACCAGTCATATTCTCAGTGGTTATATGTATAAACGGGATGGGGAAGGGCGGAGATGTGGTCATAATTCACCTCCTCACTTTACATAGTATTTCCATTGCAGATGGTCCCTGCATCATGCAAACCAGGGCCATAATTTTTCCAATCCATTCTAAGCGCACATAGAGAGATTTTCCTATGCATGTACAACAAGTGAGGGTGAGCAGGAAAGGGCATGGGGTCATCAGAACCGGGTCTGTCAACAAAATGTTTCTCTGACAATCACTATTTTCACAAAACAGCCTAGTCAGGAGGCATTTTCAAAGGATGATGTTTTATTTCTTAGTGAGGGTCAAATGAAGGTACAGAGGCACTCGGTGTTGCCATGGCACAACTATGTCATCGCACCACCAAGCAACAGGATATGTTTTGTCTCATTCAAGTAATGTAGCCTCAGTAGACTGTGTGTGAGATGAATGGAGAAATGGCAGAGCAGCTTGTTAGCACTCTGATGCTCATTAAGTTCCACAGAGATCAGGGCCTCCAAGTGGGACTTATTAGCTTGTTAGTGTGTGTGTGTGTGAGTGAGTGAGTGAGTGAGTGTGATTTACAACCCCTATAGGGACCAGAGCTAGCCACTAAAAAATTAATTTGTCTTATGTTATCATGTCATCCTGTGAGCTTCGTACGTCACACCGCTACATACAAAGTCTTTGGTCTTTGGTTGACAAAATGATGACACTCACAGACTGGATCATCTATATTTTAAAGATACTGAATGATAAAACTCTGGTAATATTCAAAATGGATAAATAGCGCCTTAGAATAGAAACTCTTCATTTCCTCTGTGCCACATCATAAAAGTGTCCACCAAATGGCATATGTCTGTTTCATAAATCAAATTAAAACATGAAATATGCCTGCTCTCTGTGGATGCCCCATTCAATGACAAAATACTGCCGCTTAGTGGCGGTCTCATCGGTCTCCACTTATTTCTAATAATAAAAACTTGTATTGTCCTGTAATTGCACTCATTTATTTGATAAGTGAATTTGGCTTGCAACAGGCTGGTGTAAGTTCGTGTCTAAATTTTATTCAGGGCATTGGTGTCCAGAAAAGATTTAGTAGTTATCGATTTTTGATGTTCGGTTCCTTTAATCCATGTCATGGCCAGTCAGTCACATGTCACTCTAGTCTGCCTTTTACTTTGCCACACATGAGGCTCTAAAACACATTTTCACTACTTTAATATAAGCCACAGTGGACAGAAAGCGGTCTACATTACAGTCGTGTGCAGAGCAGAGCCAGACGTTGGTCCTCCAGATGGCAGTAGAGTCATGAAGCAGCCAATCAGTGGGGGACAGAGACTTGACAACTGGTGACCGGTCGCTGAAGAGCTGCTGGGGATCTTGAAGCAAAGGGCAGTGGTTTGAGATTACTGGATGACTGCATTTTTCAGATGGTTCTTACTGTCTGTGGTAATAGTCATCATCGGTGAAACACGACATGTCTCTAATTTTTGGCAAAATTATCGTTGATTACAAGAAAACAGCTGTTTTAGCTGTATGGTTGTCTAACATAATATGTCCATGAACAGCCAGATCATACATGTTGATTTCACCTGAGCTATAAATCAATAATTCCCAAAGTGACTTCAATGGACCACTTGGAGCCCTTGAGAGGGTCTCAGTGCATCCTCTATACAAAATTAAACATTTCACTATTATTTAATTCATAAAAACTTAGAACATTAAGATCATTTACAAGAATATCTTTTTTGATCATCTCCATTATCTGTCAACCACAGGGCAAAGTTACTTTTTTGCAGTGGTGGAAGAAGTACTCTGATCCTTTACTTAAGTGAAAGTACCAATACAGCAATGTAAAAATACTCCATTACAAGTAAAAGCCCTGCATGAAAAATCCTACTTAAGTAAAAGTACATAAGTATTAGCAGCAAAATGTAGTTAAAGTATTAAAGTAAAAGTAGTGGTTTGGTCCCTCTGACTGATATTTTATTATATATGACATCATTAGATTATTAATACTGAAGCATCAGTGTGTAAGCAGCATGTTATTGTGGAAGCTGCTGGAGGTGGAGCTAGTTTGAACTACTTTATATACAGTTAGCTAGTTTAGCCCAGTGGTTCCCAACCTAGGGGTCGGGCCCCTCCAAAGGGTCACCAGATAAATCTGAGGGGTCGTGAGATGATTAATGGGTAAGCTCTGATACACAAATCTGTTTTCAGTTTTTGGACTTTTTCTCTAATCTTTGATTTTTGCTGAAATATTGGATCATTTGAACATTTATTGAAATGAAACCATGTGAGGTTTAGAGGGAAAAATCACTATTTGGTGGAGCTGTTAACAACTCATAGACATCTGAAATGTGACCCGACTACACACTGCTTTTTGTAAGACGTCAAAAGCCAAAAAGGTTGGAAACCACTGGTTTAATCAACAATGTGTTGTATTTTAAAAGCTTGTTATATTATCCATTGTGTCAAATCTCCATCTGAAAAGTAACTAAAGCTGTGAAATAAATGTAATGGAGTAGAAAGTACAATATTTCCCTCTGAAATGTAGTGGAGTGGAAGTATAAAGTAGCATCAAATGGAAATACTCAAGTAAAGTACAAGTATCTCAAAATTGTACTTAAGTACAGTACTTGAGTAAATGTACTTAGTTACTTTCCACCACTGCTTTTTTGTGCCAAATCATATCTAACAGCAAAACTCTTCTCAGTTAGGGAAGCTGTGGGTGAAAATCTTAAGAAAATGGGGATCTGTGGCCTAATATGTTTCCATTTGGGGTTCCTTGATATGATAACATTTTGGAATACTTTATAGCACTACTGCCACGTCAAATAACAACAGATATTATATTTTCAAGTTGCTAAGTTTAGTGTTTTCTCATTCATAAATCACTGTAAAATGAGGAAATATGCCAATAGAGGGGTTATAGAAAGGTATAAAGTGTCGTGCTGCTGATTGTTACCAAAATTCGTCTGAAAATGATATATTTAGAGAAAATTATCTACTGTTAATCTATAAAGAACGATTTGTATCATTTGTATCTTAAATGTTGGGTGTTCTCTAGTCATATTTATGTACATGTAATATCATAGTCACCATCAGAGGTACTCGACCAGGGTCCAGGACGGACCATACAAAATGATACATTATTTTTAATAATTCCTAAATCGGCTCGTAATATCAGATTTGATCCTAGGCCCTGGAACAGTAAAAGTGTCTCTGGGTAGACCATTACAGTAACATTATAGTCTATTAGTCAATGCTGCAATATTAATTAAAGTTCTGCTCATAGAAAAATAAATCCAGAGAATGTGAGCAAAAGAAAACTTGCACTGTGACTGTGCTGTTTCTTTCTCTCCCTCTGTCTTGCACTCTGTCTTTCCTTTCCAGTGCAGTATAGCCATTCACTTTGGCTAGCAAGTATTGTGTAGTATAGCTTTGTTCATATACGGACGAGCCAGTTGATTGCAGAAAAGGTTATGCTGCGTCGTCAGAACTGCTACATAGTGGGCTGTTGTTGTGTGTGTGGCCCCTCTGCATTCAAACAGCTGCTCTGGTTCAAACTGGATGACCTCATTTCCTTGCCACCTTGGGGCGTTGCTTCATATAGTGAAGTGGAGAGAGCTTCATTGTTCACCCTTTTTTATTCATGCACAGTGTGATGGAGGGCAACTTTCAAAAGACGGGTGCACCGAGGGGTTCTTCTTACAATGCCAGCACAAGAAGAAACCTATGATTTTTATTATTTGACAAGTACTTTTGGTGTGAGAATCTTGTGCTTGTATACTTGTGAGGGGTCAGCAAGGAGGAGAGTAAGTTAGCAAATACGTATAGAGAGGAAGAAAGGAAATGAGAGAGATAGAGGGAGGAGTGTGTGTGAAAGGGCAGTGTGTGTGTGAGGGGGTTATGGCTTTTATCACTCACGGTGGTTTACCATATTATAGATCATGTGCCCCCAAGCACCGCATCCTTTATGGTTCCTGTGTGTCCTGCCTTCCACCTATGAAAACACATTCATTTCAGTGCATGAATGTATATATGCAGTAGTGCATGTTGGGCTTTTGAACACAAGTCAGGCTGCGTGTAACCCCATGGAGAAAGCCTATTGTGACCGACACTAAAAACAAAGGATATTGCCATAGCATGTTATGCTAAAACTGAAACCTTTTACCATCCCGCACACATACTATATGTAGACACTACTTCAGTGCCTGTGTATGTAAACGTACATGTGATGTTACCATGCAAAGCAATTGCCAGTGGCCAACAGGACTAGGCACGATTGTAGGGAGTCTTATACATTCATTATCCAGTTAAAACCAAATAAGGCATTGGGCAGAAGAAATAGCATGATAACGATTCTCTACCTTTGTTTTGAAACTCAACTTTCAATCATTAGAACTGTGAAATGTGACACCATCCACAATACACATGTGGTTTTATTGTTCCACATAAATAAAATCTTGACAAGGATGAACAGAGGACAACCCATCACATACTAATCTCCGTCTGCTGTTGTGCCAGATTGGCGTATACTCTTAAAAATGTCTAACTTCTCATTTGGCTGTCTCCGACACCAATCACTAATGCTAACTAGATTACGATGACAAAGACCCTTTCAGCAATGTGAGGTCGCATTACATTTAACTTTATTTTACCAATCATCTGTTATGTATCCCCATTAACAGAGTCTAGCACAGTCTACATTATATGTCTACATTGTATGGGATATATTCACACAGATTGAGTAATACTGCTAATATCCATTTGGTTTCACATATTGAGAATCACTGCAAAGAAGAAGAATAATTGCTGGAGTGCCATAGAAATGCCAGGAACCTCAAGGAGCCAGGGAAACCAAAAAGGCTTGATATCAAACACACACATAGTGGAGATACAGTGTTATAGTATCATATTTATTTGTTTTCAAGACAAATGGTAAAACAGCAGACATGATTGTTGTGGCCATGGATGCATCAGATACATTACAAATACATGCAGATACACCAGATACATTTTTCTAAGACATAATCGTCCCCACATCAAGTTTTAAATAATGTGATATTAAATCATAGTGTTTGCTTACCCCGATTTAACAGACTATACAATGTCTACAGAAGTCCTACATTGTTTACAACATATCCTGGTAAATCATTCAGTAGACCGGTGTTGACATGATCCGTGAGATCAGATGGTTTAAGACTAGACCAAGATAAGAGCCATAAATCATTTCATATTTTCCCATACCAAATCATGTTTACATGCCCTGCCGGGGATCTGTTTGATGGCATACTCTGCTTTTATTTGTAATTGTCTTGTTGAGAGGGACCATTATTCTCTGTAGTAATTCCATCAAAGTAAGGTCATCCACCAACTGGGGCAGACTGCGTCACCAGTTTGGTTAAAAGGTCAAAACAACAGTCTTAAAGGTTAACGTCCTGCAGCAACAGAATAACAGTGGGACCCTTTCCTTTTGTCCTCTGTTTAATAGTGGTTTACCATTTCATTTCATGCCACAGCCACTCAAACTACCTCTCACTATAGCCTACAGCTTGCAACACTGGAGAATATGGTGTGTGTTGTGTGTTGTGTGTTGTGTGCTTTTGAGAGTCCAGTGCTCTCCGTGGTCCTGAAACAAACAACTCTCTCTCCCTTGACCCCTCCCTTCTCTCTCTCTCTCTCTCTCTCTCTCTCTCTCTTTCTCTCTCTGTCTGTCTGTCTCTCTCTCTCTCACACACACACACACACACACACACACACACACACACACTGGTTCTTGTCAGAGGAGGAGCGACGTTAACATCGGGTTACTTTCTGCTTCTCCTGCTGCTCCAGTGTGTCGACAGAGGTGAGAGTAATATGGACGAAACTAAAAGCGCGCACCTTCGTCCGTGTCGTTCCCAGCGGCCAAGGTAAGATGCCACTTCTATCGGTTTCTACTAAACTGTTATAAGGACATCTATTTTTTATTTTTTTTTAACAAAACATACCCTAACTTATGGAACAACTACTTTCAAGAGACTCGCCTGACTGTTTTCCCTATATTTTATGCAATATAATCGTTAGGTAGTTTTTTTTAATATCTTTTCAAGAGTTAACTAGATTTCGGCACTTCTGTAAAGTTATAAAGTGTGTTATATTATGATTTCCCCACATGAATTCCCCCGGAGTGTGACATTGTAACCTTGTATAGTCTTCCTATAGCTTACTGTAAAATTAGCATTGAGTAGCTTGGTTCAAAAGGTGCCAAGTCAAATGAGGACATCCTCACGAAATAGAACTAGGGTATTTTTTGGCATAGACTATACAAATATCACAGAAAAACTATAAACTATAGTTAATATCCCATGGGAATGTTATAGGAATATTACTGTGATACCATAGAGAACAAAAAAATACCATAAAGTATGATAAACTCACTACTGAGTACCACAGACACACTATAAGTGCATATAGGAATATTATAGGAATACTACAGTGATATACTGTATATACATATTCTTCTTTCTCTTATTTCTCTAATTGTATTATAAATAGAATTAGAGAAAGAAAAGGAAATTGCATACCATATATCTTGATATGGCAGAAAACAATCTGTAATTTTCAGTTAATGTTCAGCACTACAGGTTTTATTGTTCACATAAACCTGTGCTTGTAACGTTTGTTCCTCAGTCTCCATGTCATTTCTGTCCTCACATCAAAGGTTTCAGCCAGATCATAGTCCTGGATTCCCCAGTCGCCCTGCTCCCTAGGAATCCCCCCTGATTACAGTGTGTTTGTGTTTTAGCGGAAAATTAGATTTCACACAGGCCACTCCTCCCTGAAAAATGTAGGCCTACAGGATGAAATCAAGTTATGCTTCCTCATCTTTTCTCATTAACTCTCCTACTCATTCCAGGGTGTCCTCTGAGATGGACTCCCTCTGCTTGTGGCTTCCTCTCTTTCTAAAGCAGCCATATGCTTTTTCTTATTTTTATTAAGTTCTTCTTTCCCCTCTCCTGCACATTTAACATCCTTATCTTTTCTATATTCATGTCCCCACAGTTTCTCCCACTCTGGTCACTCTGCTTCATGTTCCCTGTGCTCTTTTCTCCCCTCCACACTTTTCTATCTCTGGCTGTATTGCAGCGCTGTGTTGGACATTCAGTGGCTTTCTCTTCACTCCATTACACTGCTATGCTAGGCCAAAGATCAGGGCGATGTGAAATTTCCCACTCTTCAGACACACTTCTCAGAAATCACAACAAACTTGTGGTAGATATACTTACAGTAACTGGTGTAATAACAGCAGGGACTTTCACTGGGCAAATGCAGGGCAAGTTAAAGGTGTAATACCATCCGAACAAAGGCACTTGACACTGTGTTGGAGTATTCTCTGTAATTATGTTAGCTAGAATGTCACAGCAAACAGCCCCTCTGACTTCCAGTGAGGAATACATTTACCCTAAAAGAAAATCTCAAAGGCATAGTACACAATAATAATCACTTTTCCAGGTTTAAATCAATCAATTTTGCAATGCTATAATTAAAAACTACAGCACATTGATTCCTGTGGTTGTGGAACTGTGTACTCTCTGTATTGTCTGAAGTCACAGATGCCTTTCCACACCTGCTCTTCTCTCTGCAAACAAGCCCCTTACTCCCCCTTCTCATCTCCTATTGCGCCAACTACCAAGTCTGTATTGTTGTATCTTTCAGAGCAAAGCAAGTACAAAACAGCCAAAACTGAGTGTGCAGCGACTCTTTAAAAACACCCTGCCAGATGAGTATATCCTAGAAGCATATTACCAGCACAACTGTAGCAGGGAGCATCTTCTGGATCTAATTACTACGTTTCTGTGCCTGTCAAGGAAATACTGCTTGCCTCTTTGACTATCTCCAGTAGCCCTGAATAACAATTAGGGAGGTCAGTAATGGAGTTCTTACTGGTGTGAATGGAGTGAAGAAGTGAGGACGAGTTCAGCAGGTAACGGTCTCAACCTAAACTGCATCACATGAAGGCATTTTCACCCTGACTAATTGGACAGCTTATTAATGTAGTTTGGTCCCTATATGCATTATCCCTAATTTACTAGGTGAAGAAGCAGGGTGAGATATTAACTGTGCCGTCCTGATATGGCGGGTCTTTCTGGAATGTCACTGGAATAGCTGAAAACCCACCAGATACATAGACCTGTGTGCCTGCAAGCTCTCACAAATGCTAACACAGATGTGCATGTACACATACACACACACACACACACACACAAGATGCAAACGTGCACACATGCACAAACGCACACCAGCTCTTTCTCATTTGTTACAGAAAAGGCCCAGAATGGGTCTTTGATGAGTAAGTGATAGAGTTACTCATGCTGTAATGAAGTTTCAACTGGCTGTAAGAGCAGGAAGGAAACATCTCTCAGGTACAGTATGATGTTATCATGTGGCCTAATGGAGTCGCTTACAGGGCTTGAGCAGTGTGCGATGACCCTCATGGTATCTCCTGAGTGTCTTTACATTGATTTTCTGATCACAAGAGATCAGTTAGTCAATGTTATGTAGTGTATATTGTAGTTCTTTCCCCTTTCCCTCTTTTAACATCATTTTAACTGTTTAACATAATTATAACTGCCCTCCTCCTCTCCATGTAGCTGTGCAGTTTTTTCGTCTCTCATTTCATAAAGATACATTGCCATCGAGTTTTGTGAGCTCGCTGCGGATTTGATTGCCTAAGGCAATTTTGAGCACACAAGAAAGAAAGAAAAGGAGAAATAAAAGGAAACTACGTATGCATACCATATATGCTATTTGGTGGATGCTTTTATCCAAAGCATCTTACAGTAGCATGAGTGTATACATTTTTATCATGGGTGGCCCCAATGGGAATCTATCTGCACACTCAGTTACTCAGTGACGTTCATGACTCACAAAACAGCAAGGTAGAGGGATAGCTTCTCTCTCTCTCTGTTTCCCACTATCTAAGAGTTGCAAATTATTACTCTCTTACAGTTAGATAACCCATCTTTAGCCCCAGAGGATTTGTGCTATCTTGACATTAAAACCATGGCTTCCTGTTAAGGTCTATTTGGACATCTGCCTCAAAGAACAAACACACATGCACGAACAGATGCACGAACACACGCACGTGCACACGCACGTGTACACGCACATACACAGTAGCAGCCCAAATCAAAATCCAATTTTCAAACCAGGCACTACAATTCCACGTGAAGGAGCAGAGATGTGGTTAGGAAATGACTCCTCTACGCCTGCAGGATCAAGACAACGACTTGACATTTTTGAATTGGCTCTCATACACAGATTAGATATACGCTCAAAGGGCATTTTGTGACTTTCAAGGCAGACCGGGAAATGTAAATGAACTCTCTAGAGGTGTAGGTGGCCTCATTACATGGTCCCTTTCAACCTGTCAGGTCAGATTTGATCAGAGTTGGGACTTCCAGGTCACCTAAGAACTAGGAGGAGAGTGTAGCTTGGCAAAGAAAGAATTGAGTTCAAACATAACTCAAACCAAAGATGAGCCAAGTGCAGTACAGTACAAATAAATCAGATGATTGCATGAGTGTCGCAATAGTGTTACTCTTAGCTAAGTAGCATCTGCTACCATTTGGGTCCAATCACATTTACAAGCAGCAGATTTATAGGCATGAGGCAACACCTGCAGTGCAGATAATACCAATTTCAATTTAAACCCCCCTGTTACTTCTAAACTAGGTTCAATGTGACACCACTGATATGAGTATGTGGGACACTGCTGTGTGTATTTTTAAACACAGCTGCTAGAGCCTTTATTTGCTCACCTGTCCATCCTTCACACCTGTGCCAAGCAGGATGCACAACACCCCCCTCAAACACCTGCCCAGTGCGCACACACTGGATGCTACAGATTATTTTGCATCACATCAAGTGCCTCCTGACTGTAAGGACACATGTGTGCAGACCACACACACATGCACACTGCTGCGACAACTGAGAAGACTTTACATCACTAACAAAGCAGAATAGCTGTAAAGTTGCTGATTCTTTCATAATCTTTGTCATTGCCAGGTGTATTGCCCAGATTTGACTCCTGGCCTGAAGCATCTGTGAAAAGGAAATCCAAGACCAGTGAGGATGGAGATTCTCAATTTATCCCACTCCACCAACTTCAGCAGCAGTGATGATAACAGCACCAGCCTTCTCTCTGGAAGTCCATATACGACCGTGGAGATAGTGCTCATCATCCTAGTGGCCGGTTCCCTGAGTCTGGTCACCGTCATCGGCAACATCCTGGTCATGCTCTCTATAAAGGTTTTGATTTTCTTGTTTTGATTGTTTGTGATTAATGATTGTGATTCAAACACTCTGGAAATCTCTGGCACCGTTTAAAGGAACCACAGAATTATAAAAAGAAAACACACAAGACAGAACACTAACATGCTTTAACAGCATGTGCAATATTGTGCTTCAGATTGGTGAGAAAACACGTTCTACCAAAAGATTAGCATCTAACATTATCCTCCATGTTGTCTTCCTAAAGGTCAATAGGAACCTGCAGACCGTCAACAACTACTTCTTGTTCAGCCTGGCCTGTGCTGACCTCATCATTGGCTTATGCTCCATGAACCTCTACACCGTCTATATTGTGATTGGCCACTGGCCCTTAGGAGCGGTTGTGTGTGACCTGTGGTTGGCTGTTGATTACGTTGTCAGCAACGCTTCGGTAATGAACCTGCTGATCATTAGTTTCGACCGTTACTTCTGTGTCACCAAGCCACTCAGCTACCCCGTGCGCCGCAGCACCAAGATGGCCGGCTTGATGATAGCCGCAGCCTGGGTCTTGTCCTTCATCCTGTGGGCACCGGCCATTTTGTTCTGGCAGTTCATTGTGGGTGGGAGAACTGTGCCACCAGATGAGTGCTACATCCAGTTCTTCTCCAACGCAGCGGTGACATTCGGCACGGCCATAGCAGCGTTTTACTTGCCAGTGGCCATCATGATCGCCCTCTACTGGCGCATCTCCAGGGCCAGCCGCAGCCGCGTGAGGAGGGACAGCAGGAAGACTTCTGGGACCAGTCTGGGGGAAGGCCCGTCCCAGAGTCAGGAGGACGGATGTGAGAGCCAGAACAACTGCATCGTGGCAGCGGAAGATGGGGGGGACGCAGGGAATGGGAAGGAGAAGGAAAAGTTGCAGCAGCAGAATGGAAGTGGCCCCTGCAAGGAAGGAAGAATAGACCAGGAGGGCTCCACCAACGACAGCTCCATGACAGTCAGCGTCCCTGCTTCGTCATCCAATCAGAGGGAGGAGGAAAAGGTGACATCAGCTCCCCCTGCCCTGTCACAGGGAAGATTGAACGGCAGGAGAAGGACAAACCAAACACAGCCTTCGTCTCAGCAGGGAGCCACAGGTTGCGGGCCCAAACTCCCTTGTATCAGAAACCCCACCCAGACCGTCCCGAACACCAACACCTGCCCAGAGACCTCAGCCACCGAGAGACAAAACCTGGTCACAAGGACACTGATCAAGGTAACTTAACAATTAGTCTTCAGATAAATGTGCTTGTACATAATGACTACAAAGCTATAAAGCAGAAATACTGTATAGCAGTGTATGGAAGAGGATTAGGGCCACATGTGAAAAATGTATTTGTGTTCTGAGATTAATCTCAGAATTCTGAGAATAAAGTCAGAACTCTGAATTCTGACTTTTTTCTCAGAATTCAGACTTTAATCTCAGAATTCTGACTTTAACTCTGAATAGGCCCTTTTAACATCGTCATGGTAACAGCTAAACCGGTGCATTACAACTTTCTGTGGCAAGTTTATTTTTGCGACTTATTGACAAACCAATCCAACAAAAACAACAAAATTGTAATGGTTACTAGCACTAGATACATAATGTAACAAATTAACAGGAAGTTGGCAACAGGAAGTTGCAATGCACCGGTTTCTCAATGCAGAAGCATTGAGAAACAGAATGTCGAAAGGTCCTATTATGACTTTATAGGCCCTTTTCACATCGTCATGGTAATAGCTTCCATGTTGAGAAGCCGGTGCATCACAACTTCCTGTGGCAACTTTCTTGTTGTGACTTATTGACAAACCAAGACAAACCTAGCACTAGATACAAAATGTAATAACATTATGCATTTACAAAGTGTGAAAGAGTTGATTGAAAACGTCTTCATCTGACTTCATCTCCGTCTTCCTCTTGAGGTAACGAAGCGGAGTCCCGTGCTGAAATCTAAAAAGAGGGGCACTTCTTCCAGGGAGAAAAAGGTGACACGCACCATCATGGCCATCCTGGTTGCTTTTGTTGCCACGTGGACACCTTACAATGTGATGGTCCTGATCAACACCTTCTGTTCCACCTGCATCCCCAACTCCCTGTGGACCATTGGCTACTGGCTCTGCTACATCAACAGCACCATCAACCCAGCCTGCTACGCTCTCTGCAACGCCACCTTCAAAAATACCTTCAAGCACCTGCTCCTCTGCCAGTACAAGAACATACGCTCAGCACGATGAGGGTAAATGGGATAAAAGTACTGAATTCTGATTATGATTGAGTGCAGACAATGTGATTCAAGATGTGTAGTTATGAGCTGTGTTTCATTTTATAAGATGAGATGAGACAAATATGGAATCAAATGTATTGTTGGAATATAGATTAGGCTTGTTTTTATGGTGCACTTATTCCATTTCTACTGCAATGATAGAACCAATCTCTACCTTCATTGAAAATGAAAACAGTGTGTTTTAGATCCATAAATGTACCAAACAATTAGGAATTAGTCATTCCGAAGGACAAGGCATTATACTGGCTCTATAATATTCAAGATGATCACATTCTTGTGGGAATGCATTTTATTGTATAAAGTATATTTGACTCTGGGTGTAGTCTAAGAGTTTCTGTGTCATTTGGGGGTTTCCTTTGAAAGGATGTTTTCCTCTTTGCTCTTCCTATGTGAGCTTGTACACTATGTTGTTTAGTAAGCAAACTGCCTGAATGGGGTTGTTTTTTGCACCAAGAGTAAAGTGGTGGTTAATGTGATGGTTCTGTGACCAATAATTTTCACTCTGCCATTCAGTGTGTCAGTTCTAACCAGGTGAAGATGAACAGGACTGAAACTACTGTCAGTGCAGAGATAGGATGATAGAAGAGGAGGCCTGAAGGAAAAGATAACTGAGATCACTGTGCACTATCGTAAACAGGCTCATAAAAACCATATCTGTCAACAGTGTTGTGAAACAGGGATATTTGCCATTTGGAAAAATGGCAAATTGTATATGAAATGGCAAATGAAACCTTTTGAAAAAAGTGGAAATTCTACTGGGGAAAAAAAGGAGTGTTAACAGCAATGAAAGCTGTGACTGTAAACAGATCTGTGTGTGTGTGTGTGTGTGTGTGTGTGTGTGTGTGTGTGTGTGTCTGGGTATGACTTAAGTCACTTTCAGGGACACACACCAGACTTAAGACCAGTTGATTGGGGACGGCTTGTGCAGTTGGGGACAAAAGCCATGTCCCCAATTGGTAAAAAGCTGATTTTTGGGTCAGTGGTTAATGTTAGGGTTAGGTTAAGGTTAGGTAAGGGTTAGGTTTAGGCAAGTAGTGGTTATGGTTATGGTTAGGGTAAGTCTCCAGGAAATGAATGTAAGTCTATGTAAATACCCCAAAAGTGACATAAGTAAGAGTGTGTGTGTGTGTGTGTGTGCGAGCGCACATGCTTCCCTTCTGGTGGGATTTACTCTATTCTTACTAAACTAATGTGACATCTGTAATCCCTGTTATTGTAAAATGTGGCCAAATGTGATATTAGCCTATATCCCCCCCTTCTTTCGCCATGTATTCACAGGTGTTTTCATGAAATAAAATAGATAATGACAGAATGTTAAATGTTGTGTCATTCATTTGTCTCAGAACAGGCTGTAACATTAAACACAGAGACACATGGGCAGCCTTTCTAACGTGATGAACTTTTGAGGGTTTGAGGATTGCTGATGAATACCAATGACTCAAGCATTACTTTGCCAGGTGCTGAGATTTACTCTGTTTTGGAACAAAAATTCCTCATGACTTGGAATTTTAAGACGATCTCAATCTCCTCCCCCCACCTACTCGCATTCTTCTGGAAAACTGAAAATGAAAACCACAGAATGCAAGTCTTACTGTGCATGTGTCTTTGACATATTAACCTCAATCTCAATTAAGTGCTCATGATTAGATTGGTTTGTTGCAATGAATAAAAACATGCACGCCGGTCTACTGACTCCACTAAAACACCACCACATCAGGCCTGAGGAAGGTGTCACAATCTTTGACCAGTTCCTGCTGGAGGGGCGGGACTGCACTGCTGCACCACATTAAATGATGTGCAATATTACTGTACCTTTTCTACTGACATACACAGAGGTGAAACACTGAGCAGTGGGTCAGCATGCCAAATCAAAGGAGATTGGTATTGCAATCTCTGTTCACAAAACTGAATAGTTATTGTGTAAGAAAGACTGAATAACAGACCCTGTTCCATAAAGCCATGCCTGAGAGCCAGAAATTGGTCCCATTTACATTTTAGCTCTAGTTGATGCTCTCATCTAGAGCAACGTACTGTATGTTGAGTGCAACAGTAGAATAGGCATCAATTAGCACCGTCGCCTCATAGCAACAAGGTCCGGGTCCGATTCCCGGCCCTTTCTGTGTGGAGTTTGAAAGTCCTCCCCGTGTTCACATGGGCTTCCCTTTAGGTGCTCCAGCTTCCTCAGACGTCCTCATAGTCCAAAGACGTGCAAGTCAGGTGGACTGGAGACTCTAGATTGTCCATAGGTGTGAGTGATTGTCTGTCTGTCTGTGTTAACCCTGTGATGGACTGGTGACCTGTTCAGGGCGTCTCCCTGCCTGATGAGGAATAAGTGGGTAAAGTGAAAATGACACATCAGCTAAATTAAAATCACCCCAAAATATGAAGATTTAGTCACTTAAAACATTCATGTGACCTTGGAGTGATCACATAAAGTCATGGTTTACAGTACAAGACACATTTGTATATTGTGTTGCAATATGCATGTATAGCATATGGCCAAACAAACTCAGGTATTGCATACAAAATGTATATTGCCACATAGAATTTTTTGTTTTTTCACATTTTCTGACCAGTTTTCACAGTATCTGATCAGTAGCTGAATATGATACAACTCCAAAGATGATGCAGCTATTTCTTACATTTCCAATGACTTATCAGTCACTTAACAGCCACATTGCCAAAGCAACAGTATGACCTCACCAGCCACAGTTGTAGCTCTCATTCAGGAGTTTGACAGAGAACTGCAACCTTATAGGTGGAAAACCATAATATTAGGTTATTAAGGTTGTACTGTGTCAAAGCTGTTACATTAAGTCATATGTACGTTCACAACAACAAATTAAAGATGAAAAAGACCCAGGTGAACAGCTCACTGGCCACTCGGGGACATTTTTTGCCCATCTCAGTTCAACAGCCCAGTCTGAAATTCCTGCACTGGGTAAAAACGGAGGACAGTGAGGAGCAGAGGAACACTTGGCGAGAGGCAGAGGAATGGATGAAGCATTTACAGGTAAACGCCATCTAGATGGGGTCTCATAAACCTCTCCAGGTTCCTGTCTTGGAGGCAGAGGTCTGCCAAATGCACAAATAGATCAGGGGGGAAGCAAAATGGATTCCTGCCACATTCTGCATCCTGAGGAGAGAGAGAACAGAAGGTTGCTCTGTCTCAGCTGTGGAAAAGTCCCACTTCTGGGCAGCTGTGGAAATATTATGCCCCCCAGTGGAATGACATGGTACTGTTAGGTGTTTCTTCTGTTGATACCGCAAACACACCCAGGACACCCAGAGGTAGAAACCTGATACCTGGAGCCAAGGACTGGGCACTTCTTGTTGGTGTTGTCAAAACATCCAAGCATCTGTTAAGGGTTAGGGTTAGTAAGGGTTATCTGTTTGGGTTTGTAAAACTGAAAAGGAAAAAAGGAAATCTCAAAAAGTGAGAAATTATATATGTGTGTGCTTGCATGCATGTGTGTCTGTGTGTTTCTGTGTGTGTGTGTGTGTGTGTGTGTGTGTGTGTGTTGTAGGTGCAGACAAGGACATCATCATCACAGCGCAATATCGGTCATTTTCTAATGAAAACAAATCGTGAACTCTGTCTCTTTTTACTGTAATGTGGCATACTTGGATATCAGTTTGTAAAGCAGCCATTTTGTTTAGCACTCCCAAGGCCTCTCATGTTTCAGCCAGGCGTCAGAAGTGAAGGGAAGTGGTCGTCTCCATGGGGCCACTATTGATACTGGTGGTTTATGGTAAACACATGTCACCATGCCTGTTTGTTTACAATGTAACCTTCTGTTTGCGTTGTGCCCATTGTGATTTGGCCCGGTGTTTTCAAAGACAACACAAGAACAGCAGGCAACTCATACTTGTAGTTTGCATGTCTCATTTAGTGTAAACAGGAGACCTTTTAATACAGAAACACTGTGTGTGTGTGTGTGTGTGTGTGTGTGTGTGTGTGTGTGTGTGTGTGTGTGTGTGTGTACGTTGATGTCTGACTGCATGGCACTTTGGTTGAATAAAGTTACATTCATCTGTTGAAGGTTTTCAATACCGGAATTTCCAGTACATTTTCTTTATGTTACGTGTCAAAAAGCAAAGCCGGCATTAGTGTATGTTTATCCTGTACATACTGCATCCGGGACTTATCACACTAATTATCTATGTTACAGTTAGTCCGATGAACTCAAGACACTCTGCTGTTTAGAGTAAACACACGCCCAAGAGGGTGACGTGAACCGGTCCATATAGGAGATGAAGAAATATCAGACACAAATGTGGGCAGGCTGTGGCTTCAACCTCCTTTATTTTCCCACCTGAGCAGAAATCAAATTTCAGTCCGTTACTGTCTGCCAGTGAAGTCATGGCAGAGGGAAAGGAACAGAGGGAAGTCTGTTATCCCGATGGGGATCTGCCGCTGCCTAATGTGTTCCCTGAGCCTCATGCAGAAGGTGGAGGTGAGCTGGAGGGAGAGGCAGGTGTAGATGCTGCTCCTAACACAGAAGCAAGCCCGAACGGTCAGTCGGCAACATGCAGCCCAAACCTGCTGAAGATGCTAAAGGCAGCAGAGAACAGATGGACGCCACAGGATCAGAGTGGAGACGGAGGAGAGGCATCTGACAATGGGACAGGAGAGCTGGTTACTGAAGCTCTGAAGACTGATTTGGTGAGATTTTTTGTTTCTTTTTATATTCAACAATCCAAGCGAGCACACACACAGCTGTGCACATTTCTGACTTGATTGACACGCAGGGTGTCCAATTTGTTGAAATAGGAGTTTGTCATTTTCCTCCAGACTGTGTCAGGCATAGTGTAGAAAGTTCATCAATAAGTGAACTCTGTATAGCAAGTGTGAATCTGCTTGTATTTAGGCTGTTAATGATCTTAGTTTTAATGTTCAAGCCTGAATGAATGTTTGACCGGCATGCCCATGCACATACATTTTAGCCCCTGGAAAGGACAGAAAGGACTTTTCCCTTCATGGTTTTCAGTAATGTGGGAGTTTCAGCAACACAAGTGAGTTACTTGCGTCATTTTGTAGACAGAAAACAAGGAGTTATACATTCAACCTGTATCGTCTGGTTTTCTAGTTGCCGTCTGTGTCACTGAGTGCAACTTATGCTCTAGTTTGTGTCAGTTCTAGTTTGGTTTGTTGATGTGATATTAGTGTTTTTCTACTTCTCAGTTCTCTAGTCCTTCCGTCTTCTCTCTCCTATAGTCCCCCACCACTTTCTCTTGCTCTTTCTTTGTCTTACTTACAAAAGTGAGACAGAGAAAGAATGTATGCTCCTGTATTTAGGTGTCTCTACTGTCTATAGAGAGAGCAGAGTGCACTTCAAATGTCTCATATTCATTTGAGGCCTCAGGTAACGCTTGACCTTGCCTTATTGAGCTCCTCCTTCCCTTACAACTCTTCTCCTTTTCTCCATCTCTCACCTGTGTCTCTTTTATATTTTCCCAGCACTCCCTTCTGTGAGCCTCACAAAGACTCCATTTATGTCTGCTTCCTATTCTTCTGTCACAATCCTCTCTCCACCTGTCACCTGGGCCTGTTGGGTGAGGGTGTGGCATAAACTCCTACTCTGTGAACTCTCCGATTGCGGCTGGTCAGTCTGCGGCTGAACAGCGTCGGCCTGCAGGTCTAGAGGGTTGCTCAGTGGTTTTTGTGAGAAGGTTCTGCCACCATGAAGAAGGGCTACAGTCTAGTGAACCTAACTAAAGCCAAGGACCAGGAGGCAGTGCAGTCCATCTGCATCAAGGTACCGCTGCTCTTTGTGCTGTTAATCTCTGAGAAAAGTGTTGCTGGAGTCTCCTTTTGGAGGGCAGAATTAGGTAGAAGTGAGGACAAAGTTGTTTTAATGGAGGCAGTTGAATAAACTTCTCTTTATACCTTTAAACCTATTTTTTTTTTTACTTTTGCCACTACTACTTTTTTCAAGTTTTGTGCATTTTTAATTGCGTAGGTCAAGGAGAAATGGAAAAAAAAAAGATGCTGTTAGTTAGAAATTCTATTTCAGACAAATCAATCAATGTGTGAATGCTTAACCCTAAGGAGATATTTTCTATACTGTATGTGACGGGTCACACAACCACTTTCATGAAAATAATTATTAGCTTTCATTGTACTTTCACAGCCCCGTTAGAGATGGTTATGTCATCATTAAGTTAACATTTATACTAGTGTGTCTGGCAGGTTAGTGTGCTTGTGTGTTAAAGATTAAGCAGACGCTTGAGTCAGTGCCACGAAATACCAGATAATTGTATAAAGACATCACTTCTCAGGAGAAGTAAAATGCAATCTTAATTTAATAATCTTCTTTGAACATAAACAGACACCAGTGTTGGAAAATGCAGCGGAGTGAATATTCTCTTGTGTTGAGGCAATTTATTTTAAATGCAGGATTTACCTTATTCATATTCAATCATCTGGGGCAGAAAATTGAACCTATTTGGTTTTATAGGCAAAAAGAAAGTAGCCTGAGACCTTGGTCACTCAGTCTATCTGCTGTATGTGGAGCTTGTTATTCGACCGGTAGCCCATGGGCTCCTGTGTGTTTTAGTTAGGAAGAAATGATAGAAAAGTCATGGAGCTGGTTGGCAGCTAAGAACACTAAAGATGAGTATGTTATGTTAGTAGCTCTCTTGATCTTACAGCTGTAAAAGAGCAGGTGGCAAGAAGAAGTGGAGGTGCAATTAGTAGATATGTTATCATGGTGATTGATGGCAGGACGATTGTAGACTGTTTGGTGTTGATTGATCGACTGGTTTGTGAACCTTAATATATCACCCAGGTGTACGGAAATACTATACTAAGGATGTTTTGCGATGACACAAGATACTGTATGAATTTCTTTGTGGTGTCATTTGATGCAGCAGAATCTAAATAAAGTCTCAGAGACACAGAGTCGTGAGACACCGTTCCACAGAGATCCTCTTTACAAACCTTCATATGCATCTCAAGTTAAATTGCTCCTAACAAGGAAGTGGGGAGTCGGTTTGATCTGGAGTAGCAGCGTCACATGAATGATATCTCACTTAATCCTTGGTGAGTGTCATGCTTTTCCCCTCTTACTTCAATAATGTGACTAGAATGGATGTCATTAGATATGAGCAGAAGATTCACCAAATGAATATGCAGCCATATATGATAGCCACATGAATGCAGAGCTGTTTCATGTTTCCTTCCTAAATTCTAGTGTCTAGTGCTTTAACAGTAACATTTTTGCAACCCCGAATCCATTTCCAGTCTAAAAAATATTGACTCTTCTTCTTGGCTCTTTCAGTGCATTTTCAACTGTCAGACTTTCAGCTTGAATTTTTTCGTTAAAAAAAATCAGTCTCAAGGACTCACAATGACCTCTAATAGAGATCATAGTAAAGTAGAGGAGCTGTGAGCGACGACACCTATACAATGCATTCCTTAAGTAAATACGGTCACCAAAACCAGACCCAATGGATGATGGGGTTTGTATTTCAAATACGGCAGACCTGGAGAATGCAGCTCTCTAGACTTTGAGTATAATAGACCTACAGTTTAGCTACATCAGCTAATCCTTTCAAGAGTGCAGAGCTGCAAACGCAACTCTGCAATGATCAACCCTACAGCCCTAAAGCTACGAATGCTTACATGTAAAATGTATGAATAAATGTATCTTTTTTGGGTTGGGGGGGGGGTCACCATTGCAGCATGTGTGGGCGTGTGTGGGTGGGTGCATGCTGTGGGTGGGAAAGAGAGGGCAAAAATAGCTATAAAAAAAGGAGTAGAGTTTGGGAGGAGGGTCTAAGCCCTCCATAAGCCTGTATTTAGGACTTGAAGCATAGGCACAGGCAGCAAAGACTGAGTGAGCGGCCAGGGAGCGAACATGGCCAAGTGGGATCCGTCTGGCAGCAGCCCAGCCTTCCAGGCACCACACTGGATGGTGAGACAGCAGCAGATACAGGGAAGAGTGAGAAGAAGAGAAGGAGAGGGGAGGAATGGAGAAAGATCTATCACAATGACAGACTGTGATCAATTTATGGAGTGCGTGAGAGAGTATGAAAAAAAAAAAGAAAATCTGGTGAAAGTTAGGTGTGGTGCTTAACGAGTATATGGCAATGGTGACTATATCAGGTTGATTTGTATGTAGCATGAGGTGAAAATCCCTTGCAAAAGGAACATTAAGTATGTCTAAATGTTTGATGTGTCTCTGTCTGTTTTTTGTCTCCACAGCAAATACAGTTTGCTGACCAGAGGCAGGAATTCAACAAACGCCCCACCAAGACGGGTCGCCGCTCTCTGTCTCGCTCCATCTCACAGTCATCTACAGACAGCTATAGTTCAGGTACAAAGGCACGCTCATGGAAACACACACACACACACACACACACACACACACACATACACACACAGAAACACTCACTCTAAGTCGGGTCACACGTCTTTGATATATAACCCGATACACAGAGCTGGATCTGATCCCACCAGCACGAGAACAGAGGCCTCAGGGATTAGTCCCACTGCTTTCTCCTTCAGCTAAACCTCAATTAAAAGGAAAAGTCCTCTGAAGAATTAACTCTTTTCAATTTGGTCCTAATCTGTTCTGTGAGCCTTTCTCAAACTTGTCGATCACTGCCAAAAGTTTATGCGGACTTCAAAGGCACAGAAAAAAAAACAGTAACTCAGACCCCGCTGGCTGGAGTCTGATTCCTTACACTGTAGTAGAAACAACAATTAAGGCTGGAAAACCAATGCCATTTCATCATTGGCAACATATCATGTGTCTTTATATTGCAATGTTTCACTTTAAACCTCTTTATTTTCAGACATATCATGTGAACCAGTTGTTTTTATTCATAATGCCTAATTTGCCTGTGTGACTGAAATCCTTTGTGCCACAGTAAACAGTGACAGCTCTGAGGATGAGACTTCTCCCAGAGACAAGCTGCAGAAAACTTCCAAAGGCCTCGCTGACTTCTGCATCAAAAACATCAAGCAGGCTGAATTTGGACGCAGAGAGATAGAAATGGCAGAGCAAGGTTAGAGACAAAGAGCTTTGTCTACAAACCACTGTGTTTGTGTCTTTGTGAGTAAATGTGTGTCCTAACACAATGTGACAGCAGATGGAGTCCCAGACAGTTTTTGACTGAGTTAATTCTGTTTGAAACAGAGATGCCAGCACTGATGGTCCTGAGGAAAAGAGCAGAAGGGGAGAAGCCTCTGGCCAGAGCCAAAGTGGTCGGCTGCACACACATCACCGCGCAGACAGCAGTGAGTTCAATGCACATGCACACAGAAACACCATATCACATCATTCTTTATCTATAATAGAACTAATATAATAATCCCAAACTATTTTGAATCAAATAAGAAAAAAAGACTGACAGACGGTTAACGTATTTTCTATCTTCACTGTTTGTCTATCTGTCCATGTAGGTGTTGATTGAGACTCTGTCCATGTTGGGCGCCCAGTGCCGCTGGGCTGCCTGTAACATCTACTCCACCCAGAACGCTGTGGCTGCTGCTCTAGCAGAGGGAGGTAAGACCGTCTGCAGCCATGACTCTCTCTCTCATGCTCTTTACTGTCCTTCCTTACTTTCTCATTATCCCTTACTCCGTCTCAGGGATCTCGGTGTTTGCATGGAAGGGAGAATCAGAGGACGACTTCTGGTGGTGTATTGACCGCTGTGTCCATCGTGAGGCCTGGCAGCCTAACATGGTACTGTGACGTGCATCAAACCCATGGCCAGTTATCTGTAAGAGAGGCTGCTTAGTAATGGAGAAATGGCACAATACGATATGATATACTTTGATTTTGCCAGTGTTGAACTATTAAACCACCACAGTTAGAGGGCATGTGGTGATGGAAAGTGTAATGTGTTCTTCCCGCTCCTGTCAGATTCTGGATGATGGAGGAGACCTGACCCACTGGATCTATAAGAAGTACCCCAGCCTGTTCAAGACGATTAAAGGCATTGTGGAGGAAAGTGTTACAGGGGTCCATCGGTCAGTTGATCAAGTTGCTTGAACTCCTCCCTACAAGCTCACAAACTCATCCTCCAGCTCACACGCATTTGTCCACCAAACCGTTTTTCAGGCTGTACCAGCTGTCCAAGGCGGGCCGGCTGTGCGTTCCAGCTATGAACGTCAATGACTCGGTGACCAAGCAGAAGTTTGACAACCTGTACTGCTGCAGGGAGTCCATACTGGATGGGTATGAATCCCTTTGTGAAGGTAAACATGCAGACACACTGGCACAGTACAAGGCAGAGCAACGGTCTGACACTGTTGACCGTTTCTTCTAGGTTGAAGCGAACCACAGATGTAATGTTTGGTGGAAAACAGGTGGTGGTGTGTGGCTACGGCGAGGTCAGTAAATGATTAATGGTGCCATTGTTAGGAGGAAAACATTTGTCTTCGCTTTATTGACAAAGCATTATCAAATCCAAACTTCATTGAGTTTTTATATTGCTCTTTGTATGAAATTCTACCTCTCACGTCACTTCTGTTTGTAGGTCGGCAAGGGTTGCTGTGCCGCCCTAAAAGCATTGGGTGCAATAGTATACATCACAGAAGTGGATCCCATTTGTGCTCTCCAGGCCTGGTATGAATGCTTTTGGGGGTTTTTTATCGGCAAAGATATCAAATGTGTTTCCTCCTCATATAACAACATGTAACAAAACATCGTGAAACATTACAATATTCAATTTTCTGACAAACTGCGTGTCTGATTTCTCTCCCCAGCATGGATGGCTTCAGACTGGTTAAACTGAGTGAAGTTGTCAGGCAGGTAGACGTGGTCATCACCTGCACAGGTAACATTTTGGACAATGCTATCCTGTAAAATGTAATACCAGCTCCTAGTGAGAATACTTAGGCAGAAGTTTCCTTTAGCTTTTAAGTAATTTTAACACAAAAATACACAATATACACAAAATATATCATTGGATTTACTTTTCTGTGAATGGACTCTCAGTGTTCTCAAAGCTGTACATCCTGCAGGCTCCAAAAGTTTAAGTCAGTGGCTCCATGGTCTTTCTGGGGGAGATTGTCTTACATTAATTGTTTCTCTGCAGGCAATAAACACGTGGTGGGAGGGAATACCTGGACAGGATGAAGAATGGCTGCATTGTCTGCAACATGGGACACTCCAACACTGAGATAGATGTGGTATGAACACGGTGTGTGTGTTTGTGTATGTGTGTTTGTGTGGGTGTCATGTAAGTGTATATACACGTATGCTTGTGTGTGTAAAGTGTAGACTCTTGTTCCTCAGGCGGGTCTGCAGAGTGCGGAGCTGAGCTGGGAGCATGTGCGGCCTCAGGTGGACCATGTTATCTGGCCTGATGGCAAGAGAATAGTCCTGCTGGCTGAGGTGACGATAATATTATTATTATTATTATACAGTAAAAGTAAGGGATAATGGACAGCAAATTAAGCCACAATAGGTGCTTCGCGTCAAGGTCTTGATCGTCCTGAAGGCCTTAGTTTGCTCCCTGTACATTATCCCACTTACTATATAGCTATTTACAAATATGAATTAATTCTGCTAGCACTTGTTCAAAAATACCAGACCTCAGAATGCTTTCATTGGCCAATCAGAATTGAGTATTCAACAAAGCCGTGTAATAAACGATATCGGTGTTGCCCATTCCAGTCCCCAAGTGCTACAAGTTTTTGTTCCAGCTCTACTCTCGCATTCACAATTAAGAGCTTAATGCTGATTGGCTGAGCAGTAGAATCAGCTCTACCTGAACAGAGCTAGCATGAAACTGTGTTGCCCTTAACTGGATCAGGTGTGCAAGAGTAAGAAGGAACTTAAGGACTGGGTCAGCGAACACTAAACTGTATTATACTGTATGAGGATATATCACACTTTCCAGATACCTGCACTCTTTTCAGACATCTTTAGTTATTTCAGACATGTAGCTGCTAATATATGAGAGAATGAAGCAGCACGTTTCTTTTTAAGAGTTCACGTGTCTTTCCTCTCAGGGTCGTCTGCTGAATCTGAGCTGCTCCACAGTGCCCACGTTTGTCCTCTCCATCACCGCCACAACCCAGGTATGAAACGACATTCGGCAGGGTGAGATTCAATCACATTGAATATTCATTCAGCACTTCAGTCTAGCATGACTGAGAGCATCAATCATTTACACTTTTTCAAGGATTTATATATTATAGAGGAACTTTTAATAGGCCTATCACTCATGATGCTGCAAGAAGAGCCATAAGAAGGCTGATGGCATCTGCCCTTAGTTGTGACTTCTACTGTTGTCTATCAGGCGCTGGCTCTGATTGAGCTGTTCAACGCCCCAGAGGGACGCTACAAACAGGACGTCTACCTGCTGCCAAAGAAGATGGGTAAGCACTCAGTTGATTGTCTGTTCTTTTACCTTGTCCACATGATTTATAAAAACAAATTCAGGGAAGAAAAACACTGTCTGTTCATATTTTCAGATGAATATGTGGCCAGTCTTCACCTGCCAACATTTGACGCTCACCTCACAGAGCTGACTGATGATCAGGCCAAGTACCTGGGCCTCAACAAGTTTGGGCCCTTCAAACCCAACTACTACAGGTGAACACAAGTACACACACACACACACACACACACACACACACACACACACACACACATGTTGTCTTGTATCTAACAGCAAGCATGTTCAAACAGGTATTAATCCCTGGGCCTAAAGGACACAGACACATCCTCTTCAGACTTGATGTGTGCTGGATCTCTGCTGCGCCTCAGTCACTGTCCCGTAGAGAAGAGCAGTGGCGCCCTCTAGAGCCTGAAGCTGTTGGAGACTAAGTACTGTGGAGTGACTGTGGATGAAGTCTTTGCTTTTCAATCTTTTATCTTTTGTTCACTGATTTTCTTTGTCTGTGCTGTTGCATCTGTTTTGTCAGTTACACTGTAATTTCCTGGTTATGATTTTACATAGTACCAGAGTCCTGTAACTTCAGAGAAGCCCTGATTATGTAATTGGGCACATGCATATTTTTATCCAGACTGCTTTCGGCTGTATCTATTATTAGATATCTCAATCATATTAAGACATTTCACTGTGATTACTGAATATCTGTGGAGGATCAAATGAGTCAAAATTAAAATGTAATAACTAACTGCTAAATGTTTTATTATGTAGGCTACTGTTCTGCTTGGAATAATAATGTACAATAAAATGTAGAATTAAACTGTAAATAATAAAGCATGTAGCATTTAGCAGTTGGGTCAATCTCCGATTGGAGTGGCATTTGTGATGGATAAAAAAAAAAACGTATTTCTATTAATCCTGAAGAATGGTGGATGAGAGCAGGTTTTTAAACTGGGCAGCACCCATCACTGATGTTTAGTTGAATTGGACCAACAACACCTCCGGAGGGATCAACCGGACAAAGGGAATCCAGGGGTGAATTCCCTGGACACCACTGTAGTATAGCTCTAAGATACTACACTTAATATCTATAGAGAATATCTATAGAGCTATACCTCACAACCCTGTACCTACATCAAAACATATACCTAGTTCATAACATTAACCTGTGCTTTCTAAACTCCATATTGGTCTCAACAAAAATAGACTAAAGGGAAAGTTATAACCCTGCTGGTTTGAAACGATCAGCAGTTCTGCATGGGCTGCAGAGGCTCATAAGGGACCTTGAGGTGCAGGTTCATTTTGGTGGGGTGGAGTGGTGGGACAGACACAATGGGACAGATACAATGGGAGAATGGCCTGATTCCATTTTTATTTTGAGTCCTTGATCCTCCATATAGCCTATGTGAGCATTTATGAATTCAAAGTAATATCACTAATATTTTAAATAAAAGTAACATCTATTCCCCATTTGTGTGAGAAATTCTTTGAGCCTGTTTTGCACACAGATGTAAGTATATGTGTCCAAATTGGACTTGCTGGCTGGTAACAATGTGATGATTGACAGCACCTATTTCTCCCACTAGGGGGCATAAGGACATTATTTGTGATTGCATGAGACTTGTTGGGAGAGACTGAATTTCTAATATCTCTGTCTCTTACAATTAAGACATCAGTATATTCCATCATATTATCAGTATATTCATGATCAGTATATTTCAAATTCATCCCCCTCTCAAATGCACGTGCACACACACACACACACACACACACACACAGAAGAAGTACGTTTTTTGCTGAGTGCTGAGATCGGGGCTAAACCCAGGCAGCAGTGGCAGATGGACCATGTTTGGGTCTCTGTGTCCCGTCCGGCTGTCCTGGAGCTAATCTGCCGGGTGACGAGGTCAACTCACCACGCTCGTTACTTAACTTCTCTCCTGGATGGGAGAGGTGAGCACACAGCTGACACAGTTTTTGGAGAATTACAAATAGATTAGTAGGGGGATATGTGATAGTGCAGTGGTGTGTATGTGTGTGTGTGTGTGTGTGTGTGTGTGTGTGTGTGCATGCATATTCATAATACTGTTTCATGAATGACATTCAATTTCAACATATTCTCATCTTATTAATGGAATATGTATAAAGTGCTTTGTATCGGCTCAAACTGCTCACTTAACCCTCAGAGCCACAGTTGCAAAAAATGATTTGTTTTTAAACTGTCCAATAGTAGGCCTACCTAGTACTGACTAAATGTAGCATAAAAACTAGATATCGCAGCTCTCAAGACTCTAAACTGTATCATAGTAAAATTTTTGGTGGGAAAATATTTATACTGTGAGACAGCCAGCATTCAAAGATAAGACAACATGGCTGACTCCTTCTGAACCCCCTGCTCTCTCCTTTGCACCAATTTTGGTAATTTTAAAAGTAAGTATTTGACCTGCAATATTGTTTCCTCAATTCTTAAGGTGTTAGGTGATAGAAAAATGACAGTGCCTTGAAAGAAATCTACAATATACATGATTTAAAGGCATTATTTTGTATGTTGCCAAAAGACAACATTGGGCTTCAATGGTCATCTTTTTTCCATATTATTCACACAAGAGGAATCGTGGGTATATTCTGCTTCTCTGTCATTATAGATGTGTTGGGAATATGACCTTTGATAAACAATTAATGGAATTAAAAGAAATAATACATATTTCAATAGGCTACACACTATGCGGCTGCAGTCAATTTGGTGAATTTGGTGTAATTTCTGAATAAACAGTCTGAATAGTAGAAAAGACAGTCGACCCTTCTATCCTACAGCCCTCCACTCCTCTCTGTCTCTCTCTGCTCTCCTCCATTAGACCGACAGCATCAGAGTGGGATGCTCACAACTCTCTACAAATCAGGTTATCTGGCTGTCAATTTTCACTCTCACCCACTCTCTTCACTTCCCATCTTCTGCCACATTAATCATAATGACAACACACACCAAAATTATTGTCTTCGCGAGGTTGCTGTAGGCTATAGTGTTTGAAAGAAGCTGAATTTTGTGTGCTTTTATTTTACTGTAGCAGAATACCACTTCAGATTCATGGCAGAGGGTTTGTTCATCAGACATCATCAAGACATTTACATTTTACATTTACAGTAATTCACCACTCTTTATCTCAGTTCGTCACCAATCAAATTTTTCTCCTTCCCCTGTCATTCTCTTTTCCGAGAATCTCTTTAAAAGTTAAACATATAGACATATAGGTTCTTCTTTACAGTCCCAAACAAGGCTGTTATAGTTTTATGATTTCAATTGTTTTCAGTTTTCAAATTTGATTTCCATTTCAGTTAAGTTAAAGTGTGTTCTCAAAAACTTTGCTGGTTTTTATTTGCGTCATAAATATTACATTTTTATTTCAGTGATTTACAGTCATCACTCAGTACAGAAATGGTCGAAAGAACAAAGACATTAGGGTTTATATTTTATTTTATTTCAGTTAGTGTTGGAGGCAATTCAGCAATTCAGCTATTCAGCAATTCAGCTATTTTCAACAATGTTTTACTGGCTATTTACTGGCTATTTCAGTTCATGAAAATCTTCTCATACCTAGCTTTAGTCTTAAACTTATTTTTAGGTACTGTGCTAATAAACTTCCCAAGAAAATCCAGTCGGTCATAGACGACCATTATCTGTTTTCCTCAATTGTCGCATCCTGTCTGTCTCTGGACACGAAGACCTAAAAATACCCTCTGTCCCTGGATTACTGTAATCCAGAAAAGAGTTAGTGTATCTCTGTGTGTGTGTGTCAGTGTGTGTGTGTGTGTGTTTGTGTGTGTGTGTACTAAGGCAGGGCCTGGCTGAAGATGTAAAATCTCTCTCCTTATTGAAACCCTTGTGCATTGTGATATTTTGGGACAGACTGGAGGTGGTTCACTAATGCTGTGGGACAGCAACACTAGTATTAGTTTTGCCAGTAGTGTGAACATAATCATACCCTCTCTGTTTGAAACTACAAATACTTCTATAACCCATTCCTTTACTAATTCACCTCAAATCTCCCACCCCTAGACCCCTCCATTCATTTACATTGTATCCAATTAGCTGATGCTTGTATCCAGAGGGACAATGAATGAGCTGCTGGGGGTTACGTGTCCTGCTCAAGTACACTTCCACAGGACACATGGCATTGGCACTAACACTGTCTGTGTCTCACCACTGGGTCACCCTGTCACCCTCTCATCACCTCTCACCTGCTCTGTGTGCTGTGGTCTAATCCCGTACGGCATTAAGTGCTCAATGAATTGCCATTCAAAATGCAGTTCAGTTTATTGTAAAATGTCTTTAATGTAAGTGACAGACAATACAGTGACATACAGAGAATTGTGAGACAATAGCAATTAAACATTCAACCGCTCCTCGCTGTTGGCATATAAGAGATTAATGATCCATTAACTCACACACCCATCCCATTCTAATCTAATGACGCGCCTTCTTCTATATTACTAGTATCCCATAGTCCGTGAGAGGAGGGGTGGGGTGGAAGGGGGGTGGAAGGAGGGTGGAGGGGCAGAGCTGGTGATAATCCATTGGTTGCTGATGCATCTGAGAATGACAGATGGCTTGTGTAGCCTATACCCTTTTGGACCTGCGTGCACACTAAGGCCAGTTTTAGCCACCAGGAAGTACTGTAGTGTATGAGGATTCAGTAAAGGAAGGTCTCTCTCTCTCTCTCCCCCTCTCTCCCTCTGTGTGTGTGTGTGTCCTTGCCTCCTCCCTGTTAGGGATTCTCCCTAAAGAGCTTTGATGCCTTCCCCGCATCACTACATGGTCTAATCACCCGTACCAGCTGTCAGTGCATCGGCACACCGCCTCCCTCCCTCCCTCCCTTCCCCTCTGCCTCCACTTCCACCACTTAACCCCACATCCTCTCCAGTCGGCCATAATGGACTCTCGCAGCATTCATACTGAAATATGATGAACATTATTAGCATGCAGTGACTGATGTCTCTGATTGTTTCTCGGCTTTCCCGCCCCCCTCCCTCCGGCCAAACACACACTTTTGTACTTTGTAACTGCTGTGTATGTCATGTACTTACATGAATGTTACCTAAACCTGATTTAGGGCAATATTTTCAAAAATTTTCCCTTCCCCCTATTTTCCCATTTTGTCTTCCCCCTATCCTCCCTTCTCCTCCCTCTCTTTCCTCTGCACCTTCCCTCCTCTGCCACCATTCCTCCACTTATTTCGCCCTCATACTTGCAGCGCTACTGCACTGCCGGCGGTGTAACTCTGCACCATCTCACCAGCAGGCCTTTCGTGACTGAGCAGGATCCGGTTGCATCATAAGCTGGGCTAGCTGCTGCTAACACTAAAACCAAGGATTTACAACAGGCCTTCTGGTGCAGCGGGAGCAGCCACCAGCTCTTACTGCACACTGGCGGGCGGCACTGCCGCCCCCCAGCGTGACACTGTTCCTCCTGGATGTCACTCATCGCAGCCTAACTCAGTGAGCCAGCTCAGAGCAGCATCACACTGGCCAGAGCCATCTCGTCCCGGCCCAACACATGAACACAATTGATTTATTGACTGGGGGCAGATTGAATACACTGATAGTGAAGTCAATGCTTAATGGCCCGTGTATGGATTTATGTGTTATCCCCCGATAGTCCAGTGTCTCCTTTGCCCATACTTTCTGCCTTTGAAGTCTAGCATTACATTCAGGGTTTGATGTCATGATCGGCTAACTGTGGCTAAGATGGTCCAGAGGGACAGAAGACATGCTGCTGCTGAGAGCGCTGTCTGAGGACCTGAAGAGAGAGGGGGGATGTGAGTAAGAAGAAGAGAAGGAAGGGATGAGGAGGATTTTTTTTTATGACCGATCTAAACTGATGTTACCCAACCAGCAGACTTCACCGAGCTTGTGGTTAATTTCTATACAGGCTGGGTTGTGGCTGTTGCAGGATTTTGGTCACGCGAGAGTCATAAAAGCTTTCGAGTTCTTTCTTTTAGAAATGGTAAGCTCCCTCTATCCTGGTGTAGCCTTCATGGTGTTCTGAGACTGCAAGAACGCATAGGGGGATAGTTAGATTTAACCCCGCTCTGCTCCGCCTGCAGTCACTCACACACCCACATCCACACCCGCACCCCACAGTCCCCCCAAACCTGACACCTGTGACCTTTTATCATATGAACTGATTGATAAAATTAGACTATGATTGTGCAAACTTCCTGCTTAGCACATGTTTCTAAACTGCATTAGCATCAGTGTCTCTTCCCGAAGTTTCCTGGGACGAGTCTTGTGTTGGCGGAGGGCGGGTAAAAGCTCTCAGTCAGTTGTTGGCAAGTCTAGAACCACCGGATCCATCGAGCCCACCAGTGTGAGTTCTACCATTGCCAAACACTGTGGGAGAGTCGCATGGGTAGCTACCGTCAGAGCTGTCACTTACAGAGCCGAGTCTGGGACCGAGGTTCAGGTTACATGGGACAGCGTCTCAGAGATAGAGTACAGGCCTCCATGGCAACCAGGGATATCTGAGAGGGCCGACGCAATCGATCAGATCCATAGTTCATCCTCCCCTTCTCTCTCTCTCTCTCTCTCTCTCTCTCTCTCTCTCTCACATACAAAAAAGCACAGGAGACATAAGAATATTTATGAACCTTGAAATAGCTGACGTCACTGGACTGGTCCTCAGGTTTGGATCCCACTTTGACTTGAAAAACATACAGCCGAGTGTCTGTCTCGTCCTATATTGGCACTACACATGATTGCTCAAACGAACAGAAACAAAGCAAAAATGTGCTAGTGCCAAAATGGGCAAAGAAGATTGGGCCAGGCTGCCAGATTGGATATGTCAGAAACATCAGGTGGGGAATGGGTGGATTTGACTGCTGGCCTGACAGTCAAGGTAAAAACGGTAAAGCAGAATAGGGACAAATAGGGACAAAGTCATAGGCAGCGTGGTTCTTTCTCTACTCTGTTTATGGCCCTATGGTAATTCACTGATAGTGTGCCGTCACAGTGAATTCTACCAGTGCCATACACAGAACAGGAGGAGATATAAGTCCCGATGCATTGCTTTGGCCCGGGTCGGCTCACAGATCATTAACAGTTATATAGATTTGTCTTGTGATCTGGAACATGGTTTCCCATAGGCGATTGGGTGACACCTGACGTCATGTTTACTGTTTCAGCTGCTAAGCTCAGGTTCTACTTTTATGTCTGCCTCTAAAACCTTTGATAACCTCTTTTACGTTTTGTGTTTTGGGTGTCTTGTCTTTTCAGAGTCAGGGGGTCTATACTGATTGTTTTTTAGCAGTCCTGTATGGAGCGGAAGTGACCAGACAGTGTCAGAATCAATGGTCTCTTTCCCTCCTCTCTGTTTATTGTACTACACAGGATGGGGAGTTAATCCAGCCATGCCATCTGCTCCTGGGACAGGCCCGGCACTTTTCTCCCCAATCCACCAAGTTCCTTTCTGCAAGCCCTACTTGAGTTTATAGTGACTTTATTGGACTTTATGGCATTTTTTTGTCTCCTATGGTATCACTGTAATATTCCTATAGGGACTTAAAGTTTTGCTGTGATATTTGTATAGTATCCTTCTGAAAATCACCATAGGATTAGGATTACAATTATTTTTCGTAAGGGTACCATTTGGGGACATTTTTGGTCTCCATGAGAGCCATCCTTGGTGAGAGGAAGGGGTCCACTGCGCAGATTGATTCTGGCTGTGGGGAATGATGCGCTAAGTGATTTTTGAGATGCTCCAAATGGGTCCCAAAGCAGGGCTCATCTTCCCGTTTCCGGGAGAGATCAATAGAGTAAAAAGCTTGAGAGAGAGAGAGAGAGAGAGAGAGATAGAGAGAGAGAGAGAGAGAGAGAGAGAGAGAGAGAGAGAGCATAAACCGAAATCATCTTCTGCCCGAACACTTTTTTGGCAGAAGAAACTGGGCGTAGTTGCGTGTGTTTTTTATCCACTCCTATCTCGTGTCTTGTCTCAATCTATTGCCTTTAGTAGTCTGGTGAGATGATTAGGAGTCCATACATTAATAACTCAGCTTATTTTTGGAGCCATCTGATGGTGGGCACCGCAAGAGGATGATAACTGGATTTAGGCCTTCAATAAAGTCTAGTCTATAGGCTACCATGAGCTCTAATCAGGGTGCAGTGGAGGGTAAACCCACCTAAACCAAGTTAAATCACCTTCTGTTTGATGAATAAAGTCCCTAAATCTGTACGATATGAAATTCACAGTGTGTAGGCTATGTTCTTTTAAAGAAAGCAAATGCATTAATGTATTCCTTTCTGATAGTGTTACTTATTTTTGTAGTTGTTTTCCGTATGATGACCATCAGCTTTTCTTAATTTACCGCTACTGATTATTATACAATAGTTTGTAAATATAATGCCTACCTGCTATGTTCTCTTTTTGGGAACGAAAGGCACGCATTTACTATCCGAAGCAAAATTACTAAACATAGCCTCACACACTGTATACACCCTTTACACGCCTAGAGTTAATAATGTGGAGGCCTACGGATTTATTATTATTATTATTATTATTATTATTTATTTTTATTTTATTTTTTTTTACCGTTTATTGAGCCCACTCTTACCTTCATTAGATGATCCTATCCTCACTCCACACAACAACACTTAAGTTAAAAATAAGAAAAACTTTTTCGATGAGCCAGGCCTCCAATAGCATCCAGTATCTTCACAAACTGTCCTTGAATCGTGTCGAGAATGGATAATGAAAAAGTAGAAGTGTCGGTCACTCGGACACTCAGCTGGATGAAGTGGTGCTGCTTGTTCCTCCGAGTGGAGCGCTGTCTTTGGCAGGACCACAGTCTCAATTTACCTCTCCATATCTCCATCTCTCCGTCCCTCTCAGCCGTCCGTCTGTTTGGGCTGTATGGCCGGGGATTTTCCAGTGGACAGGTAATTAGTTGGTAAGCATCTTAACCCACTGGCAGTATAGTAATCCACGCCGCCCTCCTCCCTCTCCTTCTGCCGCCTGTATGCAGGCCTATCTCTGACTCTTTTTTACGCGCAGGACGCGCACTGCAGTGCTGATGTTGTGGGACACTTGAGCGATTTGCCTGACTGAGAAAATGGATGGAATGATGACACAAGGCTGCCCGACAATCAGCTACTTCTCACTTTGTTCACGACTAGTGACAATCTGCAGCCAGTCATGTAGGCTAGATAAAAAGGAGGGTACAGGGTATAAAGGAGGGTTTTTCTTAGAACTTAGGCCTACATCAGTTTGATAAGACTTACAAAGATGTATAGCCAAGTGTAAATTTCATATCATAAAGATTTCTGTCAGCCTAAAAGGTGGGTAAACTCTGACTATATAATCTACGTCACATCCACAATCATTTACCCTAGCCCACGTATTTTAAACCACACTTTACATTTTGCATGCGTAAAACTTGGTGTTTGCCATTAGACAGCTCGCCTACCTGCATCCATCGGGTGTGGCATCATGTCCCGAGTGCTGCAGGTATTGTCCCCAACCTGAAGGTCCACTCTCTGGTGTCTGGGACAAAGTTCCTCCGAGCTGAGGCCTCTACTCCTCCTCATTATATAGGGGATCCCAGGCAGCCCTCTTCATTTACCTGCTGTCGGTGATTATTAGACAGATTGCAGGTGGAAAAAGAGGCATCATCTTTTCAGCTGATGTGACTCCGTCAGAGTGGGATAGGATAGGTTTGGATTACGTCTCTTTCAAACCGGCTAAAGTTGACACTGAAATCCATCCATGCGCCCATTGTGCTCTCCATACATTATGAAGGAGGCGCAGCCGGCGAGCAGCGTGTCACCTCCCTCTGCCCAGAAGCGTGGCTGTCATTACTCTAAAATAACGCAGCTAAAAGGCCTTTGACTCATTTACTGGTCACAAAATTAAGATAATTACTTTACATATTAGGCCACTCCTACACTATTGGCGACTGCACTCTCCCGGAGTTGGGCTCGTTACTCAAAAAGTAACGTGTAGCTCAGTCCTCATAACTCATTTCAGAATTAACATTACATTGCTCACAACTCGTTATACTCCTCGTTACATTACTTTCACTTTATACCCCTAAATCGACGGTTCTGCCCTCTCTTACCGTAGAAAATCAGGATAGTCCAAAGCAGTGAATATCCTCCTACTTCTACCCACATAGAGTTGTCTTAACTTTTCTGCCATTCAGCTAGCTCAGTGTGAGAGGACGACTACAAATTATGATGAAAAACGACCTAATATTCACCATAGTTTTGGATAATTCATCTTCAATCTCATACAGGGGCTGATAATAAAAGTGACAAGTTTTTTTTATTGGCAATTGTAATATTAGGCTATTACTGAAATTGCAATAGCAATTCATTACACTAGGCCTACTAAGCTACTAAGCTACTCAGTGTGAAAAGTAATCCCCATACCGCCGTAACGCGTTACTGAGCATCGCTTTACCCTCCGACAGCCTGTCCGACACAGCAGCCAAATTAAACCGAAGCTGAAACTCGAAACCCGGATAGCCTGTGCTCAGAAAGACAACAGAGGGATACTTATGAATATTTAATAAGATCATTATAGGTCTGTGTCTGTTAAGGAGCGTTTTAATGTTCCTGCATCATCTCAACATGCAGGAGGGCAAAAGAGCCACCTGACCCGGGCTGCTGAGGAAGGGACAGGGTGGGCACTGATGTCCATCACTGCTCAGGCTTTTTATCTCATTGTTTTGTTTTATTAGTATAGGGTTAGGGTCAATACTATGGTCAGTAGGCCTACAGATGGTCAAAGTTTAGACTATACTGCTCAAGATGAATAAAGGCAACGAAAAATCAGAATTTTCCAACAATTTTATACTAAAATGAGAATAGTTTTTTTAATGGGGACATTTTCCCCGAATTTGGGTAGCTAATTGAATGGATGAATGATAAATGGCTAAATGTTAGGCCTGTATCCTTTAGGACACTTTAAGGCTGGTCAGTAATGTGGGGAATAGGACACAAGCGCGCGCACACACAAAATGCTTTGCCAGTAATTAACCCTTAATTACCAAACCCAGAACCATAAAATAACCCTTTTGTCAGTGTGCATAGCCTGGCTCCTCTGCTTTCCTGCTCCTACTGCACAAACACGGAAAACTATAAAGACAACGTTACTTTGAACTGGCCATGTGAGAAATTAATAATTAATTGACTTAATCTTTTATCCCTGGTAATGTCTCAGTAAGAAAACAAAATGCTACCTTAATAGTGTGGCAAGTCCTTTCAGAATATTTAAAGTTACTCAGTGGAGCTAATGTTTTCTATGCTAAATATAAACTAGACTCTATTCTATACGTCTCTATAGGCCTATATAGTGTCATTACTGTATATACGGTGGTTTTATTTGCGGAATAGGGTGTACACATGCACCTTTTAAAAGCTGACATGAATTTATTCTAAGTAGCATTAAACTAAAGAAAAAAAAAGCATAAATGTGTTTTTTTGTGAAAATATAATTGATTTGGTGGATGTCTGCCTTATGAAGTTCACTGGAGGTCATGGTTCACTCACCTTTACCACTATATCAGATAGATAGATAGATAGATAGATAGATATACTGCCAGTGGACAGAGGAGAGACAGATGTATGGTATGTGCTGTTTGGATTCAGATTCTCCCATAATGTCACATCATTTCCATGAGAAAATCTAAACTTCTGGCAGTGATTTGGTACACACAGACATTAACAGACATAGACTTTATATATTTTTTTTGTTTATTTCTTTCTTCAAGTTACAAGGGAAGCACATTTATTCATTTTTTGCCTTTAAAAAATGGGGATATCTTGACTTGTATCCTGGACATAAGGGTTAAAAGACAACATAAACTTAAAAAAAACATTCAAACAAATTATAGGCATCAAATATATGTGTCTCATTAATAAAATAAAAATATAATACACTGATGAATCAAGATGATGACAGCCAACAAGGCTAGACAGTGGTTGTACTGTTTTGTTTTTTTTGCAAATGACAAAACCCCAAAGCAAAACGTCATGTTGTCCTTAGAACTACACTGATATCTATTTGGTTACCAAGGCTAATTACAGCCATTTCAGCTAGGCAATTTAACTTTGAATACATTTCTAATGTCATATCAGCCAACTATGACATGCTATTTTCGCCATGTCAATTTTCAAATGAAGGTAAACACCCTCTTGCAAGACTTAAGTAACATCAGTTTGGACATTTTCATGAAAGAGATCCTGAAAAAAAAATAAAGGGTGTAACGACAGGTCGCCTCCTCGACCGCTCGGGCAAACCTCACAAAGGGATTGAATAAATTTTGATTAAGCTCTATTCTTCTCCAAACAAGAAGAAATAGCCTCATTTGATGGCGATAAGAGTAAGGTAGCAATATAATTGTTCCTTACAGAAATAACACATAATACAAACTGATCTGCAATGGGACGGGCGCACGTTACAAACATGTAACAGGCTTCAAGCCGACACTAAGACAGGTCAGTGTAGCATCATGAAATTCAACAGTAAATTGTCACTGCTCTGGTAATGGCTGCTCTTTGTCAAACCCCCACTGTAACTGTTTCAAGGTAAAACAGTTCATGTACAGGCCGAGATACTGAAGAGATCTCTGTGTTTTTAAACTGTTCCCTGTGAAACGATTCACACCTGTGCCACTGACAACACCACGCCCAAATTATCTTGAGTTTGAACAAATCTGAGCTGGCGTCTTTAGGGTCTGACCTACTGAGGAACACTGTTCATTGGTCTACTCACTTAACCTGGGTGTAAACTCCAAGACGTCCCAAAGCACCATCTTAACCCTAAATTCAGTCTGTGGGACTTTTCATTTGTTTTTTTAGACGTGAAATTATACTTGCAGATCCAGTCAGTAGAACTTGGTCCCACCACTTTGGCAGCCATAGGCCATCAACAGCGTGAAAAAAAAAATGTTCTCATTAAAATAGTAACAAAGAAACGCTATGAGTGGCTGAAACCAAGAGCACTTTTTGTATGACAACAAATATCTGTCGAAAGCAGTCAAGAGGCAGGCGCTCAGAGTCGAGGAGCTCGCCTGCACGCTGATGATAAAAATGGACACATTTGCATAAGAAAGAGCAGGGGTGCGACGTGTCTTTGGAGGATTTGATTCAACGAAGTAAAGAGTCATCCCACAGACAAAGATGTAGAACTCTCCTCATCTTTACAGGACAATTAGTTTTTTAAACTAGCGTGTAATATAAGTATTAAACCATACATTATGATAGGATTCACCACCCGCAAAAAACTAACTATCCCTACGCAAGTCAAACACCTATTATAGTTTAACACAAGCAATAGGCAAAGTTAAGAAGTTCAACAATTCAACAAGGACCTGGATTATTGCCCCCCCCCCCCCCCCCCCCCGCCGCCCTCCTACGCCCCCCCACCCTCTTATGCCCCGCCCACCACAAACACCAAACCCCGCCCATCGCAGCCCGGCCTGGGCTCCCAGCGACCCCTGCACATAGGCTTCCTCCCCGTTTCTACAGCGTTAGCTCCACAAAGCCCTACACAACTTCACTTCTGTGTCATGCCACAATATACAAAGATACTCAGAGAATGACAAATACTTTCCTAAAACGGAGAGGAGGAGGAGAGGGAGGAAATGGGTGCTGAGGAGGAGATGGATCGCTTTTGTGAGCCTCCTCTACTGACATCTGCTGGGCATCAGGGGTCAGTACAACACGGGTGTCAATAGGCCACGACTCTCCCCTGTATTGCGCGGACCACACACACACACACACACACACACACACACACACACACACCTACACACACACACACACACACACACACACACACACCACACACACACACACACACACACACACACACACACACACACACACACCTTGAAACACACCAGTTCACAGACACACACATGCCGTGGCATTATGTGGTGTGCTTCCTCATGGTTGATGTGCTGGTTCATCTCCAAGGGGTGAAAGTGTTTCCGTAGCGGTTTTGAACTCAGGTGTGGCGGGTCAGCAGGTTTGCATACTGGCCCTCGGGCCTCACAGAGGGCAGCCCTGGTCATCTGCAGCCATACCAGTCTATACATGATATATAGATGACTGCGCTGTGGCCTGGGGGTCCCCGGAAGTGATGATTGTAACGGCAAACTTCCCAAGCCTTCACAAGGAAAAGGCGTCAGCGTCAAAAATGAAAGCTGAGAATTAGAAATGGAAATCCACACTCTTTTGAAGTTGCGACCACCCAGAAATGGTGGATTGTCATCCTGCAAGCGTGCCTGAGGAAGCAATCAAACACTGAATAGAGACCAAAAAAACAGATAAACATGTTACAATAGATGAGGTGGTGAGGTGTGGCTGTGGGACTAACTGGGGTATTGAGTGTAAACAGTCTGGCTCTGTCTCGATGTGGTAACAACAGTCTGCCCAGCCTTTTCTCCATGGGACAAGGTCAAGCAGAGGGAAAGCCTTGGCAGAAGATCATGGAAATGAATGATGCACTCCTTTCTGATCTCGGCAGGCTCTCGGGGAGGGGGGTGGGGGGTGGGGGGGGTCAGGTCAAGTAATAATGAATTCCTAAATAAGAGTAATATTCTGCAGTATCACACCGCAGATCCTTGTGTAGCAATAAAAATCCTTGTGTTGTAAAAAAGTGTCTTGTTTAAATATGAATATAGTATTGAGTTTCTGCTCTGCTAGGAAATGCCGCAGTCTGTTGTGGGGTGGAGGGGACAGGAGCTGCCCTTCACTACAACTCCATATCCTGAGCCTCGTCCTCCGAAAAGTCTGACATGGAGCTCTCAGAGGAGGAGTCGCCCGCTCCCTCCTCCTGTTCCTTTAGAGCCTCCTCTGTGGCGTACTTCTGGATGTACTCTGTGGCGGAGAGGGAGGGAGAAAAGACGGACGATTTAGTCAAAGTGACCTCCACAGCAACTTAGCAACAGTAACACGGCTTCACAACTCTACCGCTTTCTGACATCAAGACACAAATTCAGGTCAGTCAGTCAGGGGCGAGACACTCCTCCATACCTGTTCACTGATGAATCTCGTCACGGTTTACAGCTTTTGAGAAAATAATTTTCTATACATCAGGTTAAGCCATATCTGCTTAATTAATGAAAGTAAAATTTCCATTATTGTGAAAATGTAGCCTTTTAACTATGCATCTTCATACACTAGCTGCACATTTTCACATACCTCCTGCAATCCTCTTCTTGTATTTATAAAGAGCAAAGTTATCTATTCTATTTTTCTTTTCTTTCTCCATTATTCTTTGAGCCCTGTCTGACATGGATTATGTTTGCACTGTTACTTTTTTTGTGTTTTGAATCATTTTTAGCTTAATTAACTAGCTGCTTGCAAAACCACAAATGCACTGAACTTGTTTTATATTCCTACAATACAGCAACATTAGGAAAAACAGGGCTACACTACACTAAATATATAAATGCTTTTTTTCCTGTCTTCTTGTCTTATCAGTGTAAGAGATAGGCATGGCACCTTTGATCTTGTGTTTGTAGTCCTCTGGCCGATGCAGGTACATGGCAGCCGCATCTCCGTTCAGAGGGTCGATGGGATTGGGGTACGCCAGCAGCTGGGGGAGGAATGACTCGAAGATGTTGGTGAGGTCTGGTGGGGGTGGAGAGAGAAACTTAGTTAGTACAGTGAGTAAGCTAGCTCATCATACGAAACCCCACTTGTTATTCATTATTCCACAGTCTTGTTGTACAATGTGCAGTACAACATCAACCACTAGAGGTCTCTCTTGTAATTTTATGTTTTATTCTCATGTGGTTGCAATTTCTGATCATGTGTAAAGACCTTAGCACTTAAAAGTGGGACTTAAGAAAGAGCAGTAGCAGCTAGATTGGTCTCAAACAGAAGATAATTTCAAATAAGCGCTAGATAGTGTGTCACATTTCAGAAACTAAATGCTGGTCTCCAATCACTATATCACTGTATCAAACAAACAACTGCCAGTGATCATTTAAAAAGAGCAAATATTGAAAATATGTATATCCCAGAAACAAATGGGTGTGTATCCACAGCCAGCAGTCTATCTGGTGCCAGTAGACGAGAGAACCATGCTGCTTAGGCACATTTGACAGAAAAGCTAGCATCATGACACCAAGAAATGTTGACATTAAATTAATGCTAGAGTGATAAACTATGTAGAATAAAACTTAGGAGACATAGACCACGTATTTATTTTGGTACAGATCTAAACTATAATGGTAGCCAGGTTGTCTGTAGACACTCAGACTATTAATGGAAGAAAACTTCAATGACCTTGAATATCCTGGACACAAATTACCAGATTTTTTGAGATTTTGGTTAAAAGCCACTACCTTTGATGTATCTCTGGGCAGCTTGTGATTGAAAGAATGTTTTCCAAGGCATCCTCAAAGTCTTTGGGACATTCTGAAGATCTTAGGACCATTTTGGGCTATTTTTGTGTGTCTAAAAATGCCATCAACTGCAGCTGAGGATGCCCTCTCTGGTCTATCAGCCTCAAACGACTTCAGATACATAATTGAACAAGTACAAGATTTTTCCAGGGATGAGCAACAATGAAATGTACACGTTCAAACTCACTATTTTCAATATTAGAACTGGAGATCCTTCTGTAAAGCCTAAACTTCTAATATCCACAATGCTGTTTCCAAACCAGCCACAATACACCAGATCACTGAAATCTGACCTTGCCATGTTTTTCCATTTTGTTCAAAAGCTGAATTAGATCTAAACTGCCTGAAATGTCACAAAGCTCACATCACCGATATGTGGTAACACCTTAACAGAGAGTACTCATAACATACATCCACTCAGCAAGGCTGTTAGTCATAAGAGCTAAAGATTATTATCTGTACGACTGAAGCACTCGTCACACTGGTGCCACACCACCCCCACCATATGCAGATACTTATCAGGGTGTTTTCACCTGTAGTCGTCTTAAAAACAAACCAAGCTGTGAAAGGAATACGAAGAGTAAACACACTTTGTTATCTAGGAATCTCATCTCATCTGTCTTTCAAGCACTTGTATATTTTCTCTGGCTTTCTTCAGCTTTGATGCAATTTCACACCACTCTTCATTCACACCAATATCTGTCTTTAAAACACAGATCTTTTAAAATGTATAACACATGAAACAAACTGGCAATTTCAAGCAAGTCTATCAGGTACACCACATGTATTTTATGCCATGATATCATGGTGAGATAACTGCCAATATGTCTCGCTGCACATTAATTTCTTCAAAGATCAATTGTCCATAACAAACCCTAGTAGGAGTGGCAGCACTTGGTGCTCAGAATGCAAAAGCAAAAAGAGCCAACATCCAGACTCAAATGCAAACCAAACTCCTCGAAGTTTTGGTTTCTTCAGAAAGTTTTAAGTTAATTTGGATTATTTGCATGGGTGCAAAAATGTCGCTTCCTATGTATCAGCGCTCAGGGCACGACTTCGATACCCGTGGCAGTTATCACTAAAGTGTAAGAGGATTAGACCTACAGTAGACGCTCTCCCTGAAGCTGCACTATAGAGGTATGTGCTACTTGCTTCAGTCAATCAATTCAAGTGACCGGTGAAAGTATGAAAGGCCACGAGAGAGTGCTGTAGCCATTACCTACCATAGAGCGCTGTCCACGTCTGGTTGATGACATCTAAACACACAGTTCCTGACCTGAGAATAGACAAAAGACTGTTATGGCAGGGTGAGGACCTGGTAGAGTTTGTCGAGGCAGAGGAGGGAACAAAGCTTTGATTGAAGTGAGGAAGGAAAAACACAGGCTTTTCCTTCATAACATGAATCATTTCCTAACGCCAAACAGACGGTGATGCGCTTCAGGCAACACCATTTGCAATTATGAAAATGTTTGTATGCAGCCCTCAGGTTGTTGGCAAAAAAACCGAATGTGCTCTTAGTCAACTTGCCTGGTTAAATAAGAAATAAAGAAAGACATACACTATTTATGCAAACATGGCTGATAACCAAAATAGGCCTACTTACGCTTCATCAATGTTGGGATGAAATATTTTATTCATGAATCCTGCAAAAAAAAAAGAAGAAGCAGATTTTAATCACTACAGTATCTGTTGTTCAATAGCCAGGTTTGGTGGGGGGAGATATAAGTAACAATAATGGTGGACAAAGAGAATTTCAAGGCTTCATGTTTCATTAATTATGCAGATACAACACGGCACTCCAACAAATATTTCATACCTATTGATGGTGATTTGAAGGGGTATTTATCTGGTAGGTCGACTCGAACCTTCCACACACCTCCCTCATAAGGCGCTGAAAGAAAAACCTTGGATGAAAAAAAACCCACTCCAAAACTAAAATAGCACCAGACACAACAGCATTACCCAGGATGGTAGACTGTTTCTTCAACTATTTTAAGACACAAAGAACACTGGTGCCAAATTTGGGGAAATCAATGTGAAAATTAATTAATTTCATGAGGCTCTTACTTCCAGGTGGTCCGTGGAACTTGACAACAAACTCGTTGAGTCCACTAAGGATGGTGACCTCATGCTTGCTCTCGATGCTGACCCCTGGTCAAGGAAAAGGCACAGCCCAAAACAAGCCACATGGGGATACGAGTGGCAGAGAGTTCAATTAACAACAAACACATTCTTTTCAACAAACAGCGGGATAAATCAAACATAGACTGGGATCCAAAAATGGACTGCAATGTCCAAATCTTAAGTTAGCCAAACTCTCCATCTCTCTCTTTGAACCTGAGCAGAGGTCGATCATGGGATCAATAACATGAGCCATGGCAGTGAGATCAATAATGCAGTGACCACCAGCAGACAAGCTCTGCCAACAGACAACAGCTCAACTTACCACCAGCCAACTTCACATCAACTTTGGATACAAACTCATATAACATATAAGACTGACAGCTAACACGGAGAAAACTTTTCCCATTTCAGAGGATATTAATGGCCTACACTCCAACTGTATTTTCTGAATAAGATAAACAGTTAGAGACAAAAATCCATTTTCCTACTTAGGACAGATAACATTAACACAATAAATAAATAATATAACACTCAAAAACGAAAGCAATACTGATGAAATAACCACACACTGCAGGCTCTATCACCTTTAACGAACATTTCATTCATGAGTTATGCCACCAGTTGCTGTACAACAAACATAATGAGGCTCAGTGTATTCAGCAAAAGCGTACTGGCTTCACAAACTGGAGGTTGAAGTCAGACGCAAGAGACTGAACTTTCCTCTGTCTTGCAGTGAACACGCAGCTTGATGAGGTGGAAGGTGGCTCATGTGGGGAGGATGTGTCAAAATCACAGTGTGGTGACAGCAAGAGACACAAGACTGTGTTGAGTGTCTGACAACAACACAGAGAGTCCAGCTTTTACGCATCAATGACTGTGCAATTCTTACACAATGACAGAGGAGGGGGTAAGGCTTAGGGATAGGAAAAAAAACACACAAAACCACACAAGCAACTGTTACTCTCTGTTTCATCACCCTGTCATACATCTCTCTGTCATCTCTCTTTCAGTAAACAAACCAAGGTGACATAAGGATGTAAATTTAGCCAAACTGCAAGAACACAAAAAAATTAACTAGATAACATAACTGTTAACAGGCAAAATAACTGTAGACATCTACTGGATAAGAAGTGAGCTTAAAAAGCTCACAGTCACTGAATAGAAAAAATGTTTGCAAACCACTGACCAGGAAGAGAGGGCAGCTCTAAATGTGATCTACAGCAATGGGCCCTATAAATAAAACCTGTTATAGACGTAGAGTTACACAGTGAAAATGTGCATCTCTCTCATGCCTTTCCCCAAGGGTTACCCAGAAACCCAACGCCTGATGGCACACACTCACTCAGAGTAATATAGCCACACAAGGGAAACCCTTTATTCTGTTAAAACCTCAGATGGCACTGCAATTTCTCATTGTTACACTTAAGATTAAGCTATGCTTTGCCAGGCCAAATTTGCAGGTTCATTTTTTACCTAGTTGCCTACCTTACATCACGTTGCCAAGACACTGAGCTCAGTGACTAACTGTACCATCTGTGCAAGTAAAGTTCCACTTTTTAAGTGTCCAAAAATTGAAATCTCCTGGCCTAGACCATAAGGCTACACTTTTTGTCTAGCCCAATGTGCAGGTGTTGGGCATACATTAATCTATGTGTGTGTGTGTGTGTGTGTGTGTGTGTGTTTGGTAGAGACAGAAAGAGAATCTGTTCTCAGAAATCTCAGCTGTGGCAGCAGGCCAGACAGCCTCAGTTGCCTGTGGAGTATTGGAGCTTCTCTTCTGCTCCTACAGTCACCTACAAGGCCCCAGTCTCTCATGCTGCGCTCTTTGACAGTGGTTCAAATCTAGCCTTTTGGATTTAAAGCCACAATCCGCTACTGTACTATGGCACCCGCTGTTTAAACACAGTTGCTGCACTGCTGGCTTTGTTAATGCTTTGATGCACTGGATTAAAGGCATTTTTTATTTTCAAATTGATTGAGCTTTGGATACAGCGAGTTTAAATATAAGTTTTATGTGATCTGAGTCTGGTTTGCAATGAAGTAAAGCAATAATTTGAGCCGTGAGGTGTTATTTAAGCAAACACACTAAGTAGCCTACAGGACAAACTCTCCAAGAATCTTTGAGACTTTACTAATTATGTCTGGATTTGGCTTTAAACAAAACTGTATAGTAGTCTGCCTTTTGTTCAGTATTATCACTTGAAAAGAGAGGGGGAAAAAATACAGTAAGCCTTAGTATTTACCAGAATCATTTTTGGATGTGTAAAACTTGCTCAAACTGCATCTCTCACACACTAGAAAAGCACTCACTTAGATACACAGACACAATCTGTAAGTCATTTATAACTATACTGTCTCTAGTATTACACCACTCTTGGGAAGATAAAGACTCTAGCTGTGTTGAGGTGAATATGCAACACGGACACCCACACTCCATAAGGCTTCAGTTTATAACCCTAATGGCCTGGGACTGCCTGGATGTCCCCAACCCCCATTCCCTGCATGTGCATCGTACAGCACGTTTGTTGTTCCTCGATCAGCTGTCTCTTAAGTCCCGCCCTCTACCATTTTCCGGATGGTAACAGGCTGACCAATCAGAGAGCAAGCTCTAGCTGCAGGACAAAAACAAAACAATTCAGCTCACGCTGTCAGAACCTTTCATGCAAACTTCAGCGGATAAAAATCTTTTGCAGTAACATGGAAGCATAACATTTGCAGACTACTTATTACAAGTCGAGTACATCGGTAAACTGTAACAAGAATTCAAACATAACATCACGTAACGTTACCATTCAAATACAGTAACGTTAGATAAAGGATTGGAAAAGCAAAATGTAATTTTCATTCGTTTTTTCTTCTCACAATTGTTAAACTCGAATAATATTAGCTAACGTTACATCTCGTTTTTTTATAACTATACCTTGTGGAATAACACAATAACAGTGACTCCTTAATAAATGAAAAAATGTATACATCTTTTTTCCATCTTCAATTTGCAAGCTATTTTGTAATTTTCCAACGACTCAAGAGACGATAAACAGGTCAAAGCTTAGCATATCTGTTCTCTAATTAACGTACCTGTCGACTTTGCACTTCATTTGACAAAGATTGTCTCTAAAACCATCTTCGACTTTATTCCCTACCCTTGATAGTATATAGACCTAATTTACTCAGGTGGAAATGGTGTCTCAGAATCAATACCATTCTTGGTAAAACCTCACCTTTCCAAACTAACGTGATCAAAATAAACAAGACACTAATCCTTTGCATTGTGTGTACAACACCGGATAACATATTAACGTCACATAGGTAACGAGCTAACTTAACGTTAGCTGGCTAACGCTAACAATGTTTGAAGCCAACACAGAGTTAACAGCCAATGTTATATTGCGACAGATTCCGTAATTATCAACTGATGCGAGCAAGTGTCTGTTTGCTATTGTACTAGCTAGCTAACACTGGTTAGCAGGCTAGTAATAGAGTTCGCCAAAATAAATGGGTAGCTAGCTAGCCAACCAGCTAAATAGTTAGCTAGCTAACGTAAGTCAACCGCAGAATCTAGACAGTGCCCATCATCATCAACATCAAAATGTTTTCACACTTTTGACAAAATCTATCAATCTCACACAGCTAGCAACCCATATAATGTACATCCAGTGTACTGTAGTCAACAATAACAAACGTTGTAATCAACATCAGCGAGATGACAGTTGTTATAAAACGAGGAGAAAACAAGACGGTCGTCTCATTAAAGCTGTGTTGTTTATGTTCTGAGAAGGATACAGTTTCACCACGTCGGTATCCATTCGCCTCTTGCCCGGACTTGGAGACGACATTTTTGTATTCCTTTCAGAAGTGATCTAAAAATGCTGTGGTGATCAACTTAACCTTTCAGCTTGAAAATACAACCCTCTTGGAAGATATCAGTAGCCTTTCCAGTTTGTCCATAAACAAAATCTTAGCTGTAACATCACCACTCTTTCTCTGAGCTGTGCCTGCCCCTGTCTCTCTCTGGTGTCCTGTCCTGAAGAGCCTCTCTTTCTGCCAGTGACATCAACCTCCAGCGACGAGAGTGCTGAGAGGAGGGGCTGAGGTATAGAAGTACACTTGGTTAAATAAATACACTGGACTGACTGTTTATGAAAGCCAATGCTGCATTGTTTCTGCTGAGCACGAATCCGACGCTTACAAAGATAATTCAAATGTAGCATTTCTTATTTCGTGAGGTTGTTAGGAGTGACTAGTGCAATTCTAGAAAGTGCGTGTTACATCTAGAACGTTTATATCTATGCTTAATTCAGTTTATTGAAAGGTAAAAGCAAGCGTATAGGCCAAAGTTGTGGTCCTTTACAGCCCAATACGAGTAATTGCTGTAAGAGACAAATGAAATAATCAATAGACATTATGTTTAGCCTATATAGTTCACATACATTTCAACCTAAAAAGTTGATGTGAGACCAGCAATAACAGACCTATTAAGCCTCCAGATAATGGTGTTGTGGTGACATTTGAGAACCAATTATAGGCTACTAAAGTGCAGTAGTTCCCATGTAAATGTATTATGTATATGTTCTTTATTATGTTCTATGTAGCCTATGTATACTGTATCTTTACATTCAAGTACAAGTCAGAGTTAGCAGCATGGTATCCATAGCTATACAGACTCCTGCACTACAGATTAAGTTATCCACAGTTGCTTCATACCACCATGCTGCTAACTGATTTGTAATTGAATGTATAGGTGTTGATCATATTGTTTGTGTTGTATTGTAACGTGGTATGTTCTGCACTGTCCTTTAGTGTGTTAGTTGTGTGAGCATGTGATGTAATGTGAGCTGTGTAACTGCAACACTTACACCAAGGAACTCTCTACTAGTTTTATTGTGTTGGCAGATAAAGTGTCTTCAGATTCAGATTCTAATGAGGCCCCCATCAAAATGAGGAATAGTTTAATTTCAATATAATTTTACATCTACGAGCACCGTCGTAGGGCTGAACTGGACACTCTTGGAGGCAGTATAGCAGAAGGGAAGATCAACTGAACTGAATCCTAGACAACATCTCCCACATCTTCTATGGTGAGCTGATACAGCACCTTCAGCCTCTGCCTCATCACCCTGAGGTGCAACATAGAGTGTTTTACAGTAGGCGCTCTTTTGTGCCAACAGCTGTCAGACTGTAGGCTACAAAACTTCCTCCCCAAACAGCCCCACCCTCAGCTCACTAGCAGGGTGCTGAAACAACTGTTCACATTCCTGCGCTCCAAACTAATCTATACGACATTTGCTTGCACTGTTTCTGATTTGTACGTGTCTGTACATTCTCTGCATATGAATCACTACATAATTCTGGAAACTTTTCTGTACATATGCAACTCCATCTTTAAATATGTTCTGATTATGTAATGATATATTTCAAATTTCCTAGTATATTCTCATATTGTACATGTTTTTCATTCATTTTTTCCTCAATAACTTCTAATTCCACTACTGCAGCTATTTTGCACACTCTCTTAATGCTGTAATCCATATATTCATTCATACACTCATTCATACATTTCTATTTAACATGTTGAAATTGTCACTTGTGTATGCTTATATAACCCTCTTTAGATATATTCTTATTTATAATCTATTTTTCTTTGCTGTATCCTATTACTCGCTGCTGCTGCAATATCCCAGTTTCCCCAAGTGGATCATTCCAATTTATATTTGGGGATCCTCAACATAAAAGCTGTTTGGGAGCCTCTGCTATAGTGTATCTACATGCAACTATGTGGAGCAGGCCTGTTGCTCAGCAGTAGAGCAGAGGCTTTTAAACTTTATCTGCAAACTCTCATTTTCATTTTATGAGGTTTATTGGCCTAATCAAAGAAAACTTTCTCTGTTTCTAGCTTAATATGATTCAATATGGCAGTACTTTGTTAAACATATTACATGGCAGACTTGGACAGGCTTTGGCAACATAATATAGTGAATATCTTTAAATATTAATTCTTTCAGAATCATTTGGGGATCTATTTTAATATTTCTCTGCATGAGCCGTTTTTTGGTGCCACCCAGTCTTTGAAAAGCATGAGTATAGTGTATCTGCCTATCAGGCTAATCACTTCAGAACTCATTTGGATGAGTAGGTGTCAAGCACTGACCTCCATAAGGCTATCAACACATCACTGGATTGAACCAAACCTTGATAACTCATCATCCTGTTTAATCTCATTAACACAGTCGCAGCCCGTTGTTCAGCAATTTATTCTTAGCCTCTGTCTTCAGTCTCCTCATTGCCATCAATCTATTGTGAAATTATTTGGACAGGCACGTAATTTTACATTTGCAGACCAACTGCAGTTGTGCTTCTGTCTTCATCTACAGCTATATGAAGGCAAGACAGGGAAAATAATTAGTTCAGACAAACCAGTGGGTCATATACGTATTTTACATACATGGAAACATAAGTAGAAACAGACAGACATACAGATGCACATTCTCTCTCTGTCTCTTTCTCAACCATATAATTGTACAGTAGATAGCTAACAATCATGTCCCCACCGCCACCCTCTCAGTATAGGCCTCTCCACTGCATATGTTATCTATTGCAGCCACCTGGAAAAGTTGCAAGACTGATGAAATGTAGCATGAGAGCGAAAGAACAGGGCGGACCCTCTAAAAGACCAGCGAACTCAAGCTGACTGACTGCTGCAGTGAAGGAGTGAGGTTAATCCAATCAACTCAGTCATTATCTGCGGTGTGTTTGCTCCTCCATGACAGTCAGTGAGATAACTATTAAGTAAAACACAGAAAAGACCCTTATTTTTGCATGGCCTATATGCACAAAAGCCAAGACAGCTTTTCAAATGATTGATCTGTTTGCTCTGTTACATTCAGCCTATCCAAATGAACTTCAAATCCAGATTACCTCATGTCAGCAAGGCAGCCCCCCACAGATCTGGGGTAAAGGTTGACTCTTGGTACTGTTGATCGAAAGGATTCATTCTGACAACGTGTTTTTGCCAAGCATGTAAGCAGTTATCATTCACCCAGGTTTTATTGATTATCTGTATTTATTTAGCAAGCAATGCTGTTACAGAAGCAGGTTTATCTTTCTTTTGGCAGGTTATAAGTAAATACACCAACCATACATTTTGAAACACATTTTGGTACACACCTGTTATCAGTGGAGAAATAAAATCTTGTTGCTTCAGTCAACAAAGAAGTTATAGTTACAATGTCCCTGTGAAATAATAATATTAATGTTTAGCAGCAAAATAAAGGCATTTAAAATGTTCATGTAACAACAGATTAACACTGCCAGACAGCTGTGATGACTTTATATTCACTTTAGGATGGGTTCAAGGAAGGTTCAAGATTTTGGGAAGTCTTTTCCAGTGATCACTAACCAAGCCTTCTCTTAGGACATTTACAAACTTTCCAAGTTGAGAAATTGGTATTGCAGAGAGATGTTTTTTAATTCATCACCTTGCTAACAACCTAACAGAAGCCTGGTGCCAGCGTTTCAGGCACACAATGAAAACAGCTTTGAATGTCCTGAGGGGTCGTGATTAGTGGTGAATAGGTTAGGTTTCTAAGAATTGTGAACCTTTAACGGTTTGCACAACGAGAGGTCAAGGGGTATGTGTGTGTGTGTGTTAGTATATCCTTGACACCTTTTAAATCCCTGACTAAAGTAGTAAAAAGAATCTTGGCAAAATATGTTTTTGGCTTTCATACACTTGGAGAAGATGATGCTACACCAGGCTAGAGCAACATTGCAGTTGCTGTTGATGTAATATTGAAGTTTGAACAACTGTCTCAAAACATTTAACTCACAAGGAATATGGAACTTTTCATGTGTTGCTATATCACGCTAATGAGGTAGATTCAAAGAAATAAAATTCGATCTTTTAGGCCTATTGCAGCATTTTACAAATATAAACAACTGCATGTGACTCTTGAATGCGACATCAACTAACAAGCCTGCCCTGATTGGCCGAAACAGCCCAGCTGGCTGTGACGCGTCAGGTAGCAGCAGGTGTGGACGCTGGTTTTATTTTGGTCTGACTGCTGGACGCTGCGGTCTCATGCCACGACGTTTGATTCAGTTGAAGTGGGCTCTACTTCCAGTCTGAGCTTGAATTCGCTGTTTTGTTCCGTATCAAAATGTCGTCCGCCGAACATGGTGGAAATTGCGGCTACAATCAGCTGAATAAGTTCGAGAAACTGTCGTGGAGGCCCTCCGTCCGCGACTCAGGTTTGTAAACAAAACCAACTGCTGTGCAAGTGCAAGCTGTGGCTAAAGGTTAAACCTGTAGCTCACCACTCAGCCAGCAGTTGGTTTTAGTCGGTATAGCGGGCCCCTAACAATGATATGTTTGGCGAAGCTTTTGCTCTGACCATTAGCGGTACTAGCTTTCCAGCGGTACCGCTACAGCATAGGCCGAAGCTACCTAGCTTGTAATTGCTACGGAAGCCAATAGAGATGTCCCACTCCCGATAATTCTGCCATGCAAAAAGCATTGTCGCCACTTACTAGCTAATTCAGCAGTCTGAATAAAATATGAAACTAAACTGCTAATGCACTGCACTGCTAATGCTCTTGTGAAGCTCCCTGGGACAGTGTATCGTGTTGTGTCTCATCATGAGTGAACAGCCAGCAGCTAACTACTGTCTCATTTTGTCTCATGTTTGTCTCTGTCTGTCTCCTCGCCTGTGATGCGGTGACTTGACTGACTAACAGGCTCCAAGAAGAGAGTCCGGTGGCTTCAGGCTCGGCGCATCTTCTCCCCCTCCTGCCCCAACCTGCGGATCCCCAACCGCTTTCTGAGAGAAGGTGGGTGGCTCTCACAGGCCGATACTGCAACAACATGAACCCCTCATCCCACCAAACTGTACCTTAGTACTTTTCCTCCCTCCTCTCTGTTTCCGCAGTTCTAAATTAAGTTCAAACGACTTGCCAAATCCTTAACTGAGGGTTTGGCACATTTTCTCACTTCCCGTTACATTTTCTGTTGTTCTATTCTTACTCCTTTTTTTGTCCACGATTCACAGAAATTTATTCTCTTCTACAAATTTCTTCATCAACTTGCTAAACGTATATTTCTCAACTCTTGCACTTTCTTGAGGGAGTGGCCTGACCTTCCATTTTTTGAAAGCGTTTAAAATGTACACAATTATGTTGTATTTTTTGTCATCCTGTGAATGTCCTGGATTTTCCTCCAGCTTTCTCTGTACACTAAAGAGGCTTTCTCTCTTTCTGTGTATTGGAGGTTGTCCATGATCAATGTTGTTGTCTGCAGCAGCTTCGTTTTCAGTCTCGCATGTGTAGTTTTCGGTAGGCCTTGTGATGATATTTGATCATTGTCAGTAGTGTTTCCAACATTTTCCCTGTGTCTGTTAGGATTTACACTATTGTTAAACCAATTAAGTGTTTTCAAGGAGAGTAGTTCACTTGTCGACCACAAACATCCACATCCAGTGTAAGTGATCAGTGAGTTATGTTGCAGTCATTGGCTGCAATACATGAAGATACAGTTCTCAATAAGGGTTATTGATTTTTTTTAAGTGTAAAAAAAACACTTGTCCTTACCAAGAACTGTTTCTTATTCTAAAAACGTATCTTTAAGCTTGCAACACATGAATACAGTGTTATGTTTTGTATATCTTATCTTAATACAGTTTATTTTGCATTTGAAAAGCTCATTTTGGCTCACTGCCATCAGCTCCATGGTGGTTTTGGACATATTTGGTGCAGTCACATGTTGGATTTAGTCAAATTGTTTTGACTGTTCTTGGAAGAACAGAGGTTTTGGAATTTGAACAGCAAGCTTTCTGCTCAACCTCACTATAGAAGGGTGAATTTTCATTTCAAGAAGCAGCTCCCTCCCTTTGGCACAACCTTCACAAATCTACCAGAAGATACAAAATAAGAGCTTCAGATAAACTGCTTTCATTGAGAATTTAGAGGGGGGAAATCCTGCTGCAGTAAAATATATCATATAACTGAGATGAATGGGTTTTCAAGGTTATGCAAAGGAGTCGTAAAACTAGCTGAGTTCTCATATCTGTGCCATACAGAATATACAGAACAGGTCAAAATACAAACTGATTCTATAGGCATAAAAAATAGCTTACATTTATTGCAGACATCATCATTCACATCTTGTTGTATAATAGTTATCCTGGAAGTTGCCGTCTGGTTATACAGGAAATCTGAACTGAAAAATCCTCTGTGTCCAACACCCCGTTCCCCTCCCCAGGACACTGTGCCCCCCCCGCCCGGAGCGGACACCGCTGTGTAGCAGACAGTGCCAACCTGTACGTGTTTGGAGGCTACAACCCAGACTTCGACGAGGCAGGCGGCTCGGAGAACGAAGACTACCCGCTCTTCAGGGAACTCTGGCGGTTCCACTTTGCGACGGCCACCTGGCAGCAGGTCCGCACAGAGGGATACATGCCCACCGAGCTGGCCTCCATGTCAGGTAAGGGACGATGAGTCACCCTGCTCTTTATTTTAGCAGAGTTACACCCACTGCCTGTGCCAAAGTGTAGATTCATGCATCATAATAACTGGAGCATTGCGTTAGTTCAGGCAGAACACTGAAGTCGTGCATGCTATCAGCTGATTGGCTATCAGCTGTCTAATCCAAACAGCACATCAACTGATCATTATCAAACTACTCTCATCGCCAATCACATTCAAACAAGTCAATGAGGCAGTCTTTATAATCTGACAGCTCACACTGCTGACCATTCATGCCACTGCTCCTGTTGACCCAAGTCAATGCAAAACTCCCTCCACCCCCCCAACCCCCTCCTGCTGTTATCTGTACACAGAATGCTTGTGCAAGCTATCTCCAAATTGTATATAATATTTTGTAATCAACAAATTGTCATATGAATGAACATTTATTAAAACAATTCAAATAGACAATATAGCTAAAATATTGACATGCTGTATGTACACACAGTGACAACTGACACTGCTGTCTCTATTCAGGCCAGTTCAGCATTCAACATTTTTAAGCCTGACAAAAATACTAAGTGCAACTGTATCCAACACTTTATAACTTTAATCAAAGCATTATGCGATCAACAAATGGTCTCTCTTTGCTGTTTTTAAGATCTCCTTTACCATATGGATATTACAGACTCTCTGTGACGAGTGTGATACCTTGATACAGGCAGGGAAAACATGACACATTGATTGTGGCTGTCAGTAACAAATCCATGAATAGCGATGTAAATCCACTCAGAGTGATAGTGTTGAGCAGTAACAGATAAAGTGGTAGCTGTGAAAGGTGTGTGTGGTTGTGCTGTGAGGAAGTCGGTGGGGGTTGTTAGTCAAGTCCTTTATTTCATGACAATTAAACATTACCAGTTGTTTTTTGTGGGATTTTTTGAGTGTGTAGATGACTTTTCAGATGCACCATATCCATAACAAGAGGATGTCACATCCATAATTCCAGTTTTTCCATAATAATGTGTCAATGACTTTTTACTGCTCCCGAAAAAAAACACTGAGAGACTTCAGCTCATTCAAAACTCTGCAGCTCGGCTATTAACCAGAACCAAGAGGAGAGAGCACATTAGTCCAGTTTTAGCTGCTCTACACTGGCTTCCTCTAACATTTAGAATTGATTTTAAGGTCCTCCTCCTTATATATAAAGCCCTTGGGCTAGGACCAAGCTACATTGCTAACTCCCTTGTTGACTACTTGCCTTCAAGAACACTGCGATCATCTGCTGCTGGTTTATTGGAGGTTCCCAGCAACAGCCGAAAGAAAATCGGGGATGCAGCCTTTGTCAGTTACGCCCCAAAGCTCTGGTACACACTGCCTATAGATATCAGGGAAGCCAGCTCGCTAAATATTTTTAAAAGAAAGCTAAAAACTTATCTATTCACTTTAGCCTTTAACTAGCTATGACTTTCCTGATACAGGCCTGAAATTCTTTTTTGCTTCGCAGTTCTGCACTGCTGCACTTCTTTTAAAATGTTGTATTCTACTTGATTTTATGCATTCTATGTACTCTATTTCTTAACTTTATTTTTATTATTATTCAGTGGGTTTTATTTTCCATCTTATGCTCATTCTGTGTCTATTTTCATGCATGTAATTTCTTTGTTGTAAAGCACTTTGAGCTGCATTTCTTGTATGAAAGGTGCTATACAAATAAAGTTTTATTATTATTATAATGAAGGTGCAAGTGTTTTCAAAACTGTTGTTTTTATATTCAAGCAAGCCTCCTTCATGTTGTAAATATCAATCTTTATGCTTTGGACTTGAGAATTCACAGAATTTTGCAAATGGTGTGCACTTTCCCAAAAAAGCATGTTCATTTCACATCACATCCATAATGCAGATAATTTGCCATGTCTCTGCAACATGTAAATATAGTTCAGAAATTCTAGGTAATGTCTGCACTATCCCTGAGAGGCTCAATGAAAACACGTAAATTGTTTAATTTATCTTCAAATAGTACATTCTCTGATACATATTGTTTGTCAATTCATGTCCAAGTGTCACATCCATAATGCTGGAATTGCCCATTAACTCCATTTGAGGAAAAACACAGTCATAACACTAGCACAGTAATACAGCAAAGGCACAAAAGGTCTGTAAAACTCAAGCTTATAAAAATGTGTTTTCATCAGCAGCTTAAAACAGTGCACAAACCTGCACAGTTTACAAGTCCTACGTGTTCAGAAACACTGATGCAGAGTCTGTGGTCCTAACAGCAGAAGCCTGACCAACCATCAATGGACTTAAATCTTGAATATTTTGCAGCAGTAAGTGAGGCTTTGCTTGCAGAAGGCCAAAGTGCACTTTACAGGCCACCACAATAATTAGATAATATATGTTCAAGGCTGACAGTTGGCTGCAGTCTGAGGTAGTCTTCCTCTGTTGAGCTTTCTTGGAGGAAGTCAGTCAGTCAGACAGTTGTTGAGCTCTGGGCAGCCGCACAGTCATCACATTTCTTAGGAGCTGCAGAGAAAGAAAACTGGCGCAGACTAGAGCAGATTTAAATGGTCCAGTATGTAGATGGGGCCAGTCTTGTTAAGAGAACTAAGCAAGATGTTAAAATGTTTAGATGTGATACAGTTTAACTGTGTTGATTTCTCTGTCTCTCAGCTGTTCTACACGGCAACAACCTGCTTGTGTTCGGTGGCACTGGGATCCCATTTGGTGAAAACAATGGGAATGACGTCCATGTTTGCAACGTCCAGTACAAACGATGGAACCTGCTGAACTGCAGAGGGAAGAAACCCAACAGAATCTACGGGCAGGTAAAGAGTGTTTGTCTCTTTACAGTTGGTTGGAAACCAATTAAAATGTTCCATCTCACTCTGCCTTTGCCACCTTGTATTCATGTCTCTCTTACTGACTCTGTTGCTGTGTATCCCCCCCCCCCCCCACACACACACACACTTCTCCACCTCCAGGCCATGGTCATTATAAATGGCTACCTCTACGTCTTTGGAGGGACAACAGGTTACCTTTACAGCACAGATCTGCACAGGCTGGACCTGACCACCAGGGAGTGGACCCACCTCAAGCCCAGCAACGCACCCACAGATCTACCTGAGGAGAGGTCAGTGAGCAGACATGATTGGATAATAACTGGAGTATTTGTGGCCATTTAACCTTTATTTTACCAGGTAATTCTCATCGACATCAGGAATCTAATTTCCAAGAGAGGCCTGGCCAAGAAAGCAGCACAGAAACAGTGTAAATGCATAGTATAAATAATCAAACGTGCAAATGCATCAAAATGTTACAAGGTTCATAAATAAACAGAACAAAGACAGTTTCCAATAGAGTCCTTCATAAGCATTTTAAATTCTCCCATGGAATATTAATCAATTTATTTTGAATATTAATGGTATTGCGTTAATCCACAGGTACAGACACGAGCTAGCCCATGACGGACAGAGAATATACATCCTGGGAGGTGGGACCTCCTGGACATCATATCCCTTAGACAAGGTACGGGACAGCAGGGCTTTCTACAGATCATCCAGGTGGCATTAGGTGGAAAAACATGTTGTGTGACACATTCATTTTATTTGTCTCCATCAGATTCACGCGTACAACCTGGAGACAAATTACTGGGAGGAAATAGTCACAAAACCTCATGAAAAAATAGGTTTGTGATCCAGTTTTTTTTATTTTCAGTAGTGTCAAATTCTGTGGCAGGTGAAGGTTGGCTAGGGATTTGAAAACCTTCGCACTGAAACTGCTCTGTATCATCTTTTATTATCTCTGACAGGATATCCTGCTGCGCGGCGCTGTCACAGCTGTGTGCAGGTCAAAGACGGTAAGACACATGTTCACTGTACACAGTCTGGACGAGCCTGTGAAACGCTCGGCTGAGTTTCTCCATGTCTGTCTCTGCTCCCTCACCCAGAGGTGTTTATATGTGGGGGTTACAACGGAGAGCTGATCCTGTCTGACCTGTGGAAGATCAGCCTGCAGAGCTTCCAGTGGACCAAGCTGCCTGCTGTCATGCCAGAACCTGCCTACTTTCACTGTGCTGCAGTCACTCCGGTTAGTACAGGCGGATTTCTGTTTTGCATCAAGTCACATCAAGCACACCTTTACAAGGCATGGCTGTATTCTGTGGAGTCGAGATAAAGCCACATAGAATTGCACAAAAAAGAAAAGGAGCAATGCCAAAAAAATTTGTTGCAAAGAAAAACAAATATCTCAGTGAAAGGGCCCAAAGTGATAAATTACTTACAAACACCAACGTAATTGTTTCAGCTATATTTGTTTTGTTTACAATACTTCACTTCCATTTTCCATTTACAATACTTTGGTTTCGTTTACAAATTGTTTTTTTTGTTCACAATACTTCCATTTTGTTTGCAATTCTATGTGGCTTTATCTTGACTACATAGTATTCTATCCACTGTGTTTTATTTCTTTCATTTTTTTTTATTGATAAGATAAAGATAAGATAAGATGCACTATATTGATCCCCCAGGGGAGATTTCTGGTGTCACAGCAGCAATGTACAATACGGTAGCAAAACAAAGTACAGGGAAGGTAATAAAAATAATAAAATAAGAATAGTGCAGAAAGGATATAGGCAATATACATAAACAATATAAATATAAAACTATTAAAAAGTGTCTCAGTGTCCAAAGTGTCTGAGTGGTGTTATCCAGTGTAGTAAATTTGAGTCCAGGGATTGTGATTGAGAAGTAGACACCAAGTTTTATTCCCTACCACTGCCTCTGTCCCTCAGGCCGGCTGTATGTACGTCCACGGTGGCGTCGTCAACATGTCGGAGAACCGGAGGACCGGCTCCCTGTACAAGGTGTGGCTGGTGGTTCCCAGCCTGCTGGAACTGACCTGGGAGAAGCTGCTGAAGGCTTTCCCTCGCCTGGCCCAGCTCTCCACTCTTCAGCTGCTCAGCCTGGGCCTCACACACACACTAATTCAGCGCCTCAAATAGAAGCTGCATAGAGGCAGAGGAAAAGGGCATCCGATGGAGCAGCAACCGCTGATGAGTTGACGATAACGTGCAAAAATGACAAAGAAAGCCTGAGAATAGACTGAAGAAACGTTTTAATGTGGAGCGATGCCGGATCTTTCTGAAAAACCAAAAACTTCTAATGCCTTTTTAATTTGAAGTCTTACGTAAATGTGCACGCTTTTATTTCTAATGCCAAGTGCAATGTTTTGAGCTTGTCAGTGTGTGTGTGCGCAGGCATGGAAGACGGCGCATGTCAGGTTTGAGTCTGAACCCATCCCATCAGGAGCCGTGCCTCAATGCGGACTCCAGAATCACAAAAATGCTGATTTCCATTTTTTTTCTTTTCGTTTATTTCAGATTTCTTATGCCTTGCTCTTGTCATTTTGAAATCTCTGTACACCATTCCACCATTTTTCCTCCTTTTCCAGTTGCCACCATGTTTTACTGTCACAGAAACTTGGAGGACATGAAAGGGAATAGCTGAATGTTCCAAAGAACACTTTTTCAAAGCTGAAATTTCTTGAAAGGCGAAACGAATGTCGCTTCTGGTACTGTAATTTTTTTTTAGCTCTTGTTCAGAGGCAGGGATATACTTGTTTTTGCTCAAGTGACAATGCAAGATAGACTCGTACCATCTATGACACATGTACAGTCAGCTGCTGCTATGCCCACTGTGACAATACAAACACAAAAATTATTGTGTTTAGTAAACTTAAGTAGTTTTAAAACGGGAGAAATTGGTGACAAATTTGTTCCCATTTTTACTTTGAACCTATTCTAGTAGAACCCCGTCCCCTTGTAAAGATTTTATTGATTTTACTGTGGCATTTAATTTTTACCACTCAGTCTTAGATTATTCCTCTGTTGTATGCTTAGGGTGGATACACACTTAAATTTCTTCAACCAGTTAAGCAGTTGGATATCAGCCGGATTCTCTGGAAAGGGGCTTACTGCTGAGGAAGCATGGATACGCAGTCTTGTATCACTTTATACCTCTAAAACTAATTGAGTCAATTATTTAAGGCATCATGTTTTAGGCTCAAGGGCTTTCTGAGTGTATACTGATATTTAAAAATCCAGCTTCAAAAAATCTTTTGCATGCCCCCTCTTGATGGTCACAATCGGCCTCAGGACCAGATGAAACGGCAAACACGTGATCCTCTCCAAACCTTGAGCCCGCTGTGACATTTCACTGTGAATTTTCTAGTGCCTCTTCTATTTTTTTTCTCCCTGTTTTCTCATTGTCTTATTGAAACTTGGAGCTTATTGAACTCTTGAGAGAAAGGTATGAAATTGTGATTCCAGTCATTTCTTCATCTAGTGCCTTCTGCATCTCCAAAATGTCACAGAAATTGTTTTGATATTTCTGTAATCCAGTCTTTTAAAATTTTAATTTGTTCAGTACTTTGCGAACTGTCTACATGTAGCCTTTTTTCATGTGATACACCTGGTCCTCCTGAGCCTTTTTTTATTGGCAAATCCATAAATCCTTTTTATTTGATATGGGATACTGCTTACAGCTAATGATTTGTCATCACCTTTAACCCACCTTTTTTTTTTTTTACTTATTTATTTTAACCACTTTGCTGCTTTTACATTGTATTACAAAACCTTTAATTGTAGCCTAACTTGTAGCTGAGTATATTTTTTCTTTTCTGCCCAGTTTCATTATCATTTCTATTCCTACATACTTGACACTCAAACTCCACTTTAACCTTTATTTTATACTGTTCTACAGGTTATGTTGGGGTTTTTTTTATTGTGGATCTTTATAATTTTTTTCTTTAGTACTTAGTACTTTAGTAAATGAAAATGAGTTGATGGGGCCTTCTTCATATTTTAAGCTAAGTAACAAGGTATGTCATCCAGACTCAGGATATTGAATACTGTGACCAGACTCAGTCAATAGAGCTCCAAAAACATTGACACACCATCCAAATGTCAGCTATTACTCAGGCTTAGTCACTATTGTGAATCCAGATTTTGGTACGCCTAGGTGTTTTCAATTAAAAGAAATCTTTCAGTTTTTTTTATTTCTTTGGGCTACAAATCCATTACTGTGGTGATGCTGCCAGTTGGTTGTATTGAGTCAAACACTTTCACCAGAAAATGTTCTCTACGATTTATTTTGTCCATCTCCATCTTGGCTTTGAATATTGACTGTCTCAGCCACATTTTATCTCAAATGTTCAAGTTCAGAGTAATTGTATTGGTAAAATATTCAGGAAAAATCATCTGGCAACTTCACATAACACATTATTATACTTACCTGTTTAGTTAGATTCATATTGGTAGATTATCTTGTGGCCACAATGCCTGTTTTCACATCCCAAACACCACTTACATTTTCTGAGTTTGGAAAGTTATGGCCTTATTTATTTTTCATTTTTGAAGCGACAGTAGGTGTCACTATCTGCTCTGATTTCTGGTAAATGTACGGCCTTGCTTATGAGACAAACGTTTATATTTGCATCATGTCTTTGATGTTAATGAAAGTTATACGATCTCTTGCATGTCAATATGGTCTGCATGTCACTTTACACAGAGTGTAGGGAGAGAAGTGAATGTCTCCTCAAAGGCAGTTATGACTGTAATGTACATTATGTTTTGTAATTCCAATCTGTACAATCAATAAAAACACTGGCAGCAGGTTTTTCAAAACATTGTATTGACAGATATTGTTATTGCACTTGCCAAGCACAGCCAGCCATGCTAACGTTTCATGTGCAGGGTGCTACTCATCTGTTTTTGCTTCAAAATAATGTCACTTATTTCATCAAGTCAGTACCCTTTTTGATAGCATAGTTACATGATAGTACTGTCAAATCTTCACATTAAAAAGTATATAAAATCTATTGAATGAACAAAATACCCTTAATGGAGACACCCTGGGTCATAGCCACAAGGTCATATTATCCGTTAGCATTGTAAAAAATAATCTACCACTTTTCTTATTCACCATGGTTTACAAAGACCATAATTTGTAATGACAAATAGTTAGGTATTCTAGCATACATACATACATTTTAGAGTAGCAAGAGTAACAGATACATCTGTGCACTCAGAAAACATACAGTACCTACCTGAGATATTAAAAGGTTCAATGTCATGGTTGTGTATATAATTCAGGGAACAAGTTAGCACAAGAAAGCAAATGCTGTTAACAAGAAGTCCATCTGAGGATTCCCATGACCTCAAAAAACAAAACAAAACATATCAAAAGAGAGCAGTACAGAATTTGCACATCCAAAGTCTTCATGACCTTAAAAGAAAACAGTGCATCTTGGGCTAAAAAGTCACGGTCCCACAATCAGCAGCCCGCTGGAGACGGAGCGAAGAAGTACAGAGCCAGCAGGATCAGGTAGACGATCACTAGAGCCGTACCTGAGAGAAACAAGACCGCACCAGTCTTAACAGTAAAATAAACTTCAACATAGGATCGATTTGACTGGGTAAGCGAGAATATGACGGCCTCTGTTGTTCTGAGATGTTCTCCTCTCAAAGTGTGTGTAAAACGATGGCTTGAGTTTGATACGGATGGAGTTCGCTCTTTAATTTTCTCACAGCTTTTTTCACAAGGGGGCAGCACAACATGAGATCACAAGTGGTGTGAGTTAGTTTCTGGAAGATTCAACTCGCATGATTTGAAGAAGAATTACATAATTATTACTTATATCGTTGTCTTTGCACATGGTGAATGTACACACAATAAGCATTGATTCTCTGTCTATCTTACCACCTCATCTGTTGCCAGCTGCTGACAACCAGGACAAAGTCCTGGTACATGTAAATGCACACAGCAATAAAGTTTGGACCAACCACTTCTTTTTTTATCACTTCATTTTTGTAGTTTTTGTTTTAGTGGAACACAAATGCACAAGAGAACTGAACAAACAATACAGCTCTTATGTTATCAGTAGTTAGCTTTGTGTTAAGGGTTACTTTCCCGATAGTCCCAGGAAGAAAGAGAAAAGAGAAAACATCAACAGGGCATCAAGTAAGGATCACTTCAAGTCCATATCAGTCCCAGTCCATCAAGTCTTCAGAGTAAGTCAAAATGATTATTGTCTTATTGACATTCATCTAACAAGTACACATACAAACCCATTTTGGAAAAAAATAAAATAAATATATATAAATGTGATAACACTAGTAAACTACATACATAAAGTTAAAGGAAGGACCAGCCACTTCTTATATTACACTGTATCAAAACTTACCCTGAAAATAGTCAGACTTGCCATCCATGAAGATGTAGTTGACAAGAATCACGCTGAAGATACTGGCCCATAGGTGCAAGTCACTGAATAAGAGCACAAAGCCCACATCCTACACAAAGCAGGAATAGTATTTGATTTCAGGAAAATATAAACAGCAACCAGCAGGTATTTTTGTCAACATATCAATGATCAAATAGAGGAGGAGGGTTTCTTACATAGAAAGCGTTAAATAAGACGAGTACAGGAATCTGTAGCATGCAAACCTGCACAGCAATACAGCTTCCCACCTCCAGGCTGGAAAATGAAAGAAGATCATTTAGATACAGAAACTACTTTCATACAGTGTCAGTCTCTAATCAGGCTTGACCTACCTAAGACTGATGTTGTTCTGGAGGGCAAACTGGATCCCATTAACAATCTCGGGGATCTCGGGGACCATGGCGATAACTGTTACCCCTATGAAATACTGGAGACAGAAAGAGAAACGTTAAGTGGACCGCCGGCGGGCACGGGGAAATTAAATGTGTCTGAATGTGATGAAACGCTTGTCCTGACCTGAGAGATACTGGGCTGGCTCAGTATGGGCTGGATGTGTTCGGTGGCGAGGTCGGCACAGGCGGACATGAGCACAGTGGCCATGATGAGGATGACCAGAGACCTCCAGCGTGACCAGTGGACCACTGCGCCATGATGACCCGTCACTGGAGAGACACGCAAAGAGAGACACACAGGAGTAACACTTGGTGCTGTTGTGGAGTCCTTAGGTTTAGGGTTAGGTGTTCATTGGGAACAGGAATCAAATCTACAGAAAACTGAGAGACTAGCTCGGAAGTCAACTTTGCTGGAGTCCCAAGTCAGTCTCAAGTCTTGAGGCATAAGTCTCAAATCAAGTACAAAGTCTCAATGTAGAACCGATGTAGACAAAGTCAAGTCAGAACAAATCAAGCGTCCAGTATCAATTTAATATCTTAAAGAAAACTAAAGATCTAAGACTTTTCAATGCAATGTGGTTTTAATAGGATAAAAACTTGGTAAGAGCATCATGAGTTTGATTTCTATAATCAATTTCAACTTCAATAAATTAAATCATTCCATACAAATTCAGAAACAGAATTTAAATTCAGTCATCTGGAACAAATCTCATCACACTCAATCTAAGTAATTTACACAAACACAAGATCGTTTGTCAAGACTTTAGAAACCTTTTCAACATCAAAGTACAAGTCAAAGTCAAGTGCCAAGTATTCTCTTCATGAATCAAGTCAAGTCTCCACCTCTGCTCCAGTGAGAAAAACTAAACTCTTGAGCTGTATGCAGAATGTCTAAAGCTCTAAATCCAGGAAGGAGGGAAGAGACTAAAAGCTTGAAGATTAAAAATGTGTTTTGACCATAATATCTTCATCAGGGCAAGAGAGACAACCACAAAGACGTGACGGTGTGATGTCAGCAAGAGAAGATCATAATCTGACAGTAAGGTGAGGCACTATTTTGTAGAAGCTATTGAGAGAGAGAGAGAGAGAGAGAGAGAGAGAGAGAGAGAGAGAGAGAGAGAGAGAGAGAGATAGAGAGAGAGAGAGAGAGATAAAGAGAGAGGTAGACTTGTACCCTGTCCCTCTCCAACTTGGATGTCGTAAATGTGGGAGTGTGTCTTCAGTGTGAATATCAGGCCGATGATATAGGCGACAGGCAGGAGGACAGACACTGTGTACACCAGCGGTCTAAAGGTGAAAACACAGATGAATAGTGAGAGGAGAGAAAAACACAAGCGGGTATATTAGCTGGCTGTATTATGTTAGAAACTTCATTCCTTTACATCATATAACTTTAAGAAAATAAATGAATACATAATCACTTACTGAACATGGCTGTGGAACAATGTACTGTTATTCTGTTGAAAAAAACAAAACAAAACAGAATAGCATATATATTACATTATACACAACATGGTATACATATTATACATACATTGTGTTTATATGTGTGTGTAATGTGCATGTAAGGAAATGCCTTATTTCAAAAGTGTGTGAGCTGCTCCTGGGCGGGGACACTGACCAGATCGTAGTGGCAGTGGTGGCAGACAAACGGCCCGCTGCTGTTGCTGGTGCCGTTTGCTCCGGTGGAGTTGGTGCAGGCATCACACACCAGGCTGCCGTAGGCCTTGGAGAAGAGCGTGGGGGCAAACACACCTGCCATTGACAGTCAGGGAATAATTTGGTTGAAAACACTTGGGTAATGCTTTACACTGCGGCTCACGTTTTCTGTCATTAGAGAACACTACAAAGGCCAATGGATTTTGAGGGTGTAAGAGAAGGCCAACAAGCTGTAAATTGACAGGGGTAAACAGAATCATAAAGACAATTTCATTGGGTGATCTTGGAAATATTCCAACACTGATATGTACAGAACAGGGACATTTTGAATGCTGAGATATTCCAATTCTAAAATAAAACACAGCAGTCGATTGACGTTGGCTTGGCCTTTCTGGTTTAATAGACAGACATACAGAACCCAACAAAACAAAGCAATTTTCTGGTCAGATTGTCAAATTTGATCACTTACTTTCCCTCTTTTAAAAAGGTTCTGTAGGATTTATCATATGTTGCATTTAGTTATTGTTGCCACCCTTTTCTGTCACTTGACACACTTAAAGCTCGGGGGAAAACATTTTGGTTTGCAGGTACTTGCCTCCTACGGAGATGAAGAGCAAAGCGGAGCTCACTCCTGTAGAGCGGCTGTTGAACCTTTGCTCACTGTGTCTCAGCCCTCCGATGATCATGCAGATCCCCTGAGAGAGACAAAAGGGGCATCCTTACTTACACATGTTGCATAAGTGTTGTATGTATTTGTACACAGTTTTTTTCATCATGTGGCATTCTGCTCACCGATTGACTGACCTCCTGATTGATTGTTCAGGTTGAACTGATACTGTGTTATGTGGAAGGGTACTGACTTGCAAAATGAAACGTTTGTATTTCCACAAATTTAATGTGGGCAAATCTAATCTTTTTTTTCCCAAGTCAGGAACTTGTTTTTATGATTAACCCCATATGCAGGATGACTCACAGGGATGAAGAGGATGCATCCAAGCAGCGTGCCGGTCAGCGCCGCCTTAACGATCTCCTGCAGACAGGGGTTGGCTGCCTCGTGGCCCCTGAGCAGGGCTGTGATGTAGAAGGTCAACTCAGTGATGGAGCCGAAGGTGGCGTTCACCACCGCACCCACAGCAAAGTTACTCTGGGCTGAGATACTGCAGACAGTGGGGGCAACAGAGGTGATAATCTGTAAGTGTGTGTGTGTGTGTGTGTGTGTGTGTGTGTGTGTATCAAGGCCAAAATGACCAAAATGATCAGGTCAGGGGCATTTTTTTAAAGACATTACTCTTTCACTTTAAACTACAGCAGAAAGTGACATGAAAGGTAGGAATGCCATGATAGGGCAACAATAGAAGATTTTTTCTTATATTTCCCCTAAATTCACCTTTATATTTCACAACTGTTCTGGACTTTTTCAAGGTAAGAAAAAACAATATATCTGTATCCTTGATTAATGTCTTATGCATATTCTTGATGCTTTTGAGGCAGCAAACAAAGAATATGTGCATGACATTCAGTTAGGATACAGATACCAAACCTTTAAAAAGCACCTTTAGGGAAAATAAAGGTAATCTATGGGCAGAAATATGTGTCACTAGAAACTGAAACTCTTGCAATTCAATTTCAGTTTACTGAGACACACATCCTGGTCGTTGAGGAAGAGCAATCGAGTGCAGATTCACAGAACTCCTTTTCACATTTTTGGCCCGAAAATTCTAGATCCCTTCAGTTCTCTGGACATGATACTCCGAGCCGAACGCCATCAGTTTTCTCAGACAAACAAATGTAACCCGGACCAGACAGTTGCAAGCGGGTCATCCCGTTTATACTATGGTCAGTCACTTGAATTAATAACCATACTGCTGGAAATCCACATGAGATGCACAAGAGAGCCATCCACTTGAGCAAAAGGAGCAAAAGTAAAATTCATATCCCTATCTAGCTATGCATTATCATATTGACTGAAACATGGCTGTGCCCAAAATCTTTCAATTAAGCATGTAAGCTGTGCCATATTAACAAAGTTAACAAGTTAAACAATACAAATTCAAATTATGTGATTCAAATTCAGTTTTTTAATGCAATTATTCAAGTTGAGCAATTCAAATTGAAATATAAATAATTAAATTTCAGTTTCTAGTGACACATATTTCTGCCCATAGTAATCAGTAAACACATTTAGGGGAACTTTAGGGGACACTGAGTTCAGCTACAATTTTTACACTTGAATAAATTCCCTCAATCTTCCCTTAAAGCAGAGGCACATAAAATCTATTCAATTAAATTTCATTTGCTCATTGTTTGTTTCAATGATGGTTCCTGTTCACTATAGAAACTAGTTATGTAGTTTAACACAATGCTTTTTATTACTTTATACTCTTGTACTGTGCCTCGTCCCTATTCTTGTGCCCCATCTCGTATGATGCGTCCCATCCCCAAAACACTGGAGCAGTCTTGGGAGACTCTGGTGGATTTGCACTCTATCAACAGTCAATCAACAGTTTTGACAAATCTATTAGGTGTGTTTTTAGAATAATGAGAAAGAGCGCTCACCTGGCAATGCCCATACCAATGTAATAGGACAAAGGAATGATGGAACCGACTGCTATGGCGAACTTGACATCAGAGCTGGCGTACTGGTTTCCTTTGTCGATGTACCCAATCACTATGGCAACTATTACTAGCGGGAGGAGGTCTGAGATGGGAGTCGAAGATGATAACGGGTCTTTATGTGACACACACACACACACACACGCACACACACATTGAATTCCTGTCCATCTTATGGTAAAGGATACTGACTGCGAACACATTGATCCCATCGACTGTATACTTGTAGTAGTACCAGTTTGTAGCGTGGTAACAGCACAGAAGCGCTCTTGTCTCACCACCGTAATGCTAAGGGCAAAATAGAAATCAGATATTAAGAAGTAAGTGAATTTCAGAGCAGAGAGTTAGAATCAAACCAACGTCGGCAGGTCTCATGTTTCTCCAGGTTTGTGTAGTTTGACTGATCAGTGCTACACCTCTGTCTCTCACCTTCCTCCATGAGAAGGAGGAGACGGAGACATCCTCGGGGGCGAGGAGCAGGATGGTGCCCAGGGTCCGTGCGTTCATCTTGGCCACAGGGATGGTAAAGACCAGGATCCAGGAGAGGAAGCAGGCGAGGGAGTGGACCACAGCCAGAGGGGGATATCCCAGCAGCAGCCACACGTAGGTGGTGACACGACGCTACACAACAAGCAGGAAAATACTTAAGAAATTATTTCCATGTAGTATAAATCAACTTTGGAAGGTCATAAAAAACATTCAACAAAAAGCATTCTTTAACTAATTTTAATCTACTATTGACCACATTCTATTATTTCATTTCAAACAAAAATATTCTCATTCATAACTGTTTATTGCAGAAAATGACAACTGGTCAAAACAAAAATACACAATAATGCAAACTAAACAAGTTTATACCCACAAATAAATCATAAAAATAACAATGTCTTTGCTTAAGAAGAGTTCAACAATCAATATTTGGTGGACCAACCCCGATTCTTTATCACAGCTTTGGTGCGTCTGGGCATGCTCAATCAATAACTAATCAATAGCTCATTAAGCTGAATCAGGTGTGCTGGTGGTGGAATTTAACAAACACATGGGGCGGTTGGATGCCTTGAAGTGAGGTTTGGGAGCCACTGCCATACAAAAATACAGATATTCAAAAAATATGGGGTGGTCTTAATTTTTCCCAGAGCTGTATATAGAGCGGCTCAGCTGTTCTCAATATTTCTATATATCATAAGCGCTGTCTTGGCATGGTCTTGGTGACACTTACCCAGTACGGCGTGCGTGGAGAAACATCTGGCATCTCCGGTAGCGGCACCTCTGTGGGCGAAGGCAGCAGAATCGGAGAGTCATCTTCCACACTGTCTATGGTGCAGTCACAGTTGGGGAATCTCTCACAGCACCTCCTCACCGTGTTTCCTATCTGAAGAAACAAACACCAGCATTAAAGGGGCATTAAGTAACCTATTAGTTTTATTGAACTCTACCAGTCACCAAGGTATTGGAGCAACATCGACAAATCTCTGGCACAGCTTGTGGCAGCCTGTAATCTACACAAACAGAAGTTTACACAACAGAAACATCTAGTAAAGAGGTGATATATCACAATGCAAAATACTATAATACTGCCATGGCATTTGCTTTTTTGGTTTGAGCACAAGATATCCATCCTATCGTTGAGCAGTTGAAAATGCGAGACGTTGGGATGACAGGGGGCTTTTTGTTACAAAACCGAGCCAGAAAGTTTTGAAAACCAGGAATCTCAGCACCTGGTGACGTTATCGCTGACTCACTTAAAAATACGGCCTCACCTCCCCTATCACGGACCACCATGTCATCTATGAATGCATTCTACATGGAAATTTTATGGATAGTAGCCAATAGTGTGAATAGGGGAAACCACTAAACGCAATCTTACAGGTTCTAAAAAGAAAGGGGCTGACTTGGATAACTTGGTGAGATTTCACTGAGCTGAAGAATTTGGATGGAAATTTGTTCAAATCTGTTCAAAACATCACTTGCACCTTCAATAATGTATTACAGTAACCAGCTGCTTGCTGGGGGGAGATTCTGTGTCAGTCTGTTTTAAATGACCTTCATTGTTGCAGACTTGTGGTGTTCAGACAAAGCGAGACTTCTGCTTTCATAGCCACACGACACTGAGAGACTATGAGGAAATCAGAGCAGTTGCTGTGCATCTACCTAGTTTCAGTTAGCAGAAATAGGAAAAGAGACAAGGGGAGGAATGGCGCAAACATTAACTGAACCCAGATCCAAGATACCGCACCTCCTGGATCGACGTGCCGAAAGGCCACAGAAAGTACCATGACAACTGGCAGCAAAGTTTACCTGAAGAGAGAGAGAGGAGGAAAAGAAGGATGAGGGCAATACTTGATAGAGATTTTATAGTTCATTGTGTTAATTGTAATCCAACACTGTGATGATTGATGAAGCCAGAAGCTGTCATACCATATGGTGCCCCAATCACAGTGATGAACATCAGTATGCTGACCAGGAGATACACCAGAGAGACCCACCAGCCGAAGAGAAACACATACGCTATATTTCCACATGTGATGAGATGGCCTGACGCCAGGAAGACAAGCGAGAGACACGATTAGTGATTGAGCATATGGGAGTATTCAAAGATGCCATAAAGTTATCTTCAACTTTACATCACTTTACACAAACCTCACACGCTACACAAACACACTGACCCACACCTGGACCCGTGTGTGGTTTAATGACGTTCAGTTCAGAGTAGAGCTCCTTCACAACGTCTGACCGGACTTCAAACGGACGCTCCGTCACATGGCTCTTCCATTTTCTGAAACCAAACTGACACGCACACACACACACACACACACACACACACACACACAAGAATTGAAACAACCGAGGGACTGAACTGTAGTGTCAGCTTTTCTGTCTTTTATATAATTCAAACCACTCTTCATCTGAGGTGGGAAACCCTCTCCTTCAAATTCCTACCCTGTAGTTGTTGACTAGTTTGTTGGCTTCCACTTCGTTCTCCGCTCTGATGGTGGTCTTGCTGATTTCCTCCCAACTTTCCTCACAGGCATGATGGCTTTGACCTATAATCGAAAGGGAACGATCAGAAAAGATGCCAATATCCTGCGAGGAATCTAAAAGGGAATGAGGCCCTGTACTCACATGGGTGTGTTGATGTGCATTTAGCTGTGCATATAACAGGGAGTAAAGAGTGGTGTGGTGAAGGAGTGCGGGTGTCTGCTGAATTCGGCTGTTGTTGTTGTTGTTGTTGTTGACCTCCATACAGTCGGTCACAGATCAGAGCTGCCGGAGGATCCTGCTGCCATGGAAGATCTGTAGCGGCAGTACAGCAAACAAGAAAAAAAATATAAAAAGATTTACTCCATGGTCACAAACCAAGAGTAACTAGCAGAAATGTGGCTTGGCATGTTGCAGAATCTAGAGTTATTACAGACAATACACTCCACACAGTTCTTAAAATGAAAAGTACCAGGAGGGCATCGTGTAGTAACTATTGTGTAGTACTGAAAATGTGGGTTCTGTGGTTACTCTAGCATAGCTTTATGATGAATTTTATGATAGTGCATGTTTGTGAGTCATATTTTGGTATAGCAGTCAATGTACAAGAATGTTTGTATCTTATCAATAAATGAATGACACATCAAAATCACGGGTTTAGTGGCAAAACACGTGATTTTTTTTAGGGAGTTGCTCAATGAAATAGTGTATTGTTTCTCTTTAAGATGAATTGTCACTGGGGCAGTTGAGCATTCATTCATTCTTCCAAGTTTTATTACATTACATTTCTAGAAAACAAGACATCCAGTAAATACAAAAACCTCCAGTTTTCACGTGGTTATATCATGCATCAAACACATCTTTGTCTTGAGGAGAAGAACAAAGCAGGAGCTGTGACTGATCCATGCATCAACCTGTGTTGTTGGTCACATGTCCCCCAGTGCTTTGCTTACTGTGCTGGCCAGAATCTGAGTCGCTGTCTCTAATTACTGATTACCGCCAAACACAGACAGACAAAAGCTGAATTTGTTCATCAGATAAACCAGAGGCATGACTGCAATTTAGTAAAGGGTAGGACGCCCTAGATCATTCCTTCCTGGGGCATGTCTCTGAATGAAACACGTCCATATGTGACAGAAAATACCACTAGCATCGTAAGACAAGCAAGCACAACTTTCATAACTTCCCTTTTCAAAGTGTATACACACTTTAAATAGAGGTCTGTTTTGTTTCCTCTTTCTGCCTTTCTATTTGCAAATGTGCACAAATATAAAAGATACCAATGGATGTTAGTAATTGTGCACAGATAGAAATTGTGGCAGCAATTTGTTTTGTCTTGTAATAGAGGAAAGACTAAATCTAGAGCTGTCCATCAGCACAGAGGAAGACCTATAAGCAGACTGTCTAGTGTGAAGGGTGGATACAGTGTCAGGAGCGATATACGCATATATAATATTGCGTTGTGTATTGGATCTAATAGTGGGCAAAGCTTACTGCAAAACCTAAAGATTCCTTACGGAGCTGATACACAGCACAAACTCTCACAACAGCAAAGGAAAAAATGTCAAATACTATAGGTTATTTTAATTTCTCATTTTCCTCACTTTTAATTTCTCACTTTCTCACACTCACCAAGGAAACTGTGCAGTTACTGGTTTCCCCAGTAGGCAAGAGTATGGAACATATCTCTTATCCTCTTTTGCTTTTTTATTACTATGAATACATTTTAAGTAGGAATGTCCCTTAACAGAAAAGTTGTGAATGTGCACATCTCTCTCTCTCTCTCTCTCTCTCTCTCTCTCTCTCTCTCTCTCAGTTCATGCAATGGGCAATGGTGCTTTAGTGGCATGAAATTGATGGTATGAAAGTACTTATGGTCAAAGCAAAGTCAACAAATACAAATTAAATTACAGGAACCAAACATGACCACATGACAGTAACAACGAAGAGTAAATATACAATATGTACGAACCTAACCCTAACCCTCAAATTAATAAATCAATGACAATCAATTATCAATCAACTAATTTATCTAAATACAGAAATTCGGAATTCTCAAATGCATTTTTTTTTTTATTACATTGTCATTGTTGCTTCTGTCTGACATGACATGCTGTCTGTCTGTCTGTCTCACACACACACACAACTCTCTTAATCTCACTCTGTCACACACACACACACACACACACACACACACACACACACACACACCATATAGGACCATGTCGTAATCAATACGACGTGACTGTTTGACATGTAACGGGTTAACTCTGTTGACAACAGTAAACTGAGAAAGTTGTCACATGCTGCTTCTTCTTGAGTAACAGCCTAATCGTTACAGAATACCGCACGCTGCAAGATGGAGTATTTATTTATAGCGCTGAAACAACATGGTCGGCTCGTTACATAAAAACAAAGTTCCGTATTTTTAGCACGACATGTCGGCTTCTCCTCACCTTGAGTGTCGGCAGCCGGCCTTCTCCTCCGGCTGGTCGTGTCTGTGTTGTCGGCGGCGGACATCTCTCCCTCTCTCTCTCATTTAGGAGCAGGCGCTTCTGCTTCTCCTCCGCTGCGAAGCGACACCGGCCGCACTGATTCACGGATTAGACCGCTTGGAATTGTGGGAAGCGTAGGCCAATTTCTTGCTTTCTGCTGCTGATTCTGATTAGATTAACTAGAAAAGTCGATTTCCTGAGAAAATGCGCAGGTTAGCTCTGTTGATCCCAAAGTGAAGTCCCAGCAAAACGGAGGTATGGTAATAAGATACAACACTTTACGAAACAAAGTTACAAAGTGCTTCGCAATCAAGAGAGATAAAGGACTGACAAAGGGCAGATCAATACATAAAGATCAATGAGGTAAAACAGCAATAAATTAGAAGAAAACTGTAATTAGGCAAGGTAAAACAAATGGACTAAATAAATGGGGATGAAAAGGGATGAAAATGACAAAAAAAAAATCTAACTAAAAGGTGATAAAAAAAAAAGCTTTATAAATTTTAAGAAATGATTTCTAAGATGACTGACTCTGCCTGAATGAGCTCCAAAGCGGGTTTAAAGTGGCCCTGTTACAGGAATTCACATTTTCCTCTATTTCTATCATCATAGATGTTTAATGAAGACATTGAAATTTGCTATTGTTGTTGTTATTGACATCCTTTTTTATATGCAGTTCAGACTAACTCCAGTCAGCACATCACAACTGGACTGGTCTTGATTGGCAGCCCACTAAACAACTAGCCTACTAAAATCCTTCCTGTCTGGCCAGATTGCAGCATTTGAACTGGAAATCCTCCACTCTGCAGGTTTACCTCATGTGAATTAGAGCTGCAACGATTACTCGATTAATCGATTAGTTGTCAACTATTAAATTAATCGCCAAATATTTTCATAAACGATTACTTAATTAGTAATTTTTTAAGAAAAATAAGTCAAAATTCTCTGATTCCAGCTTCTTAAATGTGAATATTTTCTGGTTTCTTTACTCCTCTATGACAGTAAACTGAGTATCTTTGGGTTGTGGACAAAACAAGACATTTGAGGACGTCATCTTGGGCTTTGGGAAACACTGAACGACATTTTTCACCATTTTCTGACATTTTATAGACCAAACAACTAATCGATTAATCGAGAAAATAATCGGCAGATTAATCGACAATGAAAATAATCATTAGTTGCAGCCCTAATGTGAATTAGAGCAGTGATCAACCTTTTTCATACCAAGGACCCCTAATTTAGTCCACATTAGGGCCACAGACACACCATTTGATGAGATTTTTTCTCTCTGACCCAAATCTGAGAATATTTCTATTGTTAGATATGATTTTGTCCTGAATTCCAAGACTGTGTTGTAGGAAGAGAGATAACAGAGAAACTATGACCAAAACAGTCATTTGTCTACATTCTCTAATTGTGTTAACTTCTTGTAAATGAAATAATGGTGAAGTTTAACAATTCATCAATTTGCTGGGGACCCCCTGGAACCCCCTCAAGGACCCCTGGTGGTCCCCGGACCCCACATTGAGAACCACTAAATTAGAGGTGACAGTACTGTGACTGTTTTGCCTGTGAGGACTTAGTCTTCAAATTCATTCAATAAATACCCTAAACTGCATTTACTTGCAAAACATCATGGAGAACATTATTCTCATCCTGAGCCATTGTATATTTGAAAACAAAATAGTGAAAACTGATTAATATGAGACCTTTGTTAACTCCCCACCTGTATGGACAGGTATGTAATTCAGTATAAAGTCATTTCTACCAACAAAAATGTTCTCATGGTGTTTTCCCAAGGATGAAATTGTATAAAATGAAGGGTTCCTGGTAGAATGTGGATCTGTTTGGAGGTGCTTGACATGAAAACGTTTGGGAACCCCTCACAGCATGTGTTGGTCTCACAGTGGATTTAAACCTGTTGTGTAGGAAACTGCAGCCTAGCTTGTGTTAAAGTGAAGCTAGTATGAGTGAACACATTCTAAAACAGCAGCAAGTGCAAAGCAGAGACGCAGTTTGTTGGGTGTATGGCATCGAGTTTGGGTTGAAGTGCAGTTTGGTATATAATGGCTAAACTGTTGCAGATGCTTGGGGAAAGGTCAATATGTCTGCTGCCGTCTTGCTTGTCTGCAGGCCTTCTAAGTGTCACCTAAACCTTTGACTGTTTAGTTATAGGTGCAAAACAAAGTACAAACTAAATCATATCAGAGAAGTCCTGTACACTGTGCCCTCCCAAAATAAACATTTGGTGACAAATAAGGCTTAAGGTCACAAAGGCCTTTGTAAAGGTTTTTGTGACCCAAATGTTGGATTTGTCAATAAACATCTTCATGTCAAACCACCACCCACCCCCAGTGAGCTGATCTATCTGATAGGACAAGTCATTCTCATCCCCTTGTCCCACCCGTAACACTGATCTTGATATAAGTTGCCAAAAGGCTTATCAAATCGTCCAACTGAATAATGTATAAAACATCACAGAATACACCCCCGAGGGTTTGGAGTGGCTATTGGAATGATAGACAGGTGTGATTGGAAGAGGTACTTCACCTCAGAGGTGGGGTTTTCAAAAGATCAAGTCTAACCACATATAAAAGACACACACCAGTGGTATCCTTGTGGATTACCCCGGTCAGATTGCTGTGAAGCCATGGCAAAACACTGGAGTGCCACCTGTTTTATGGCACTAGCACTGATAGGGTGCTTGGCTGGGACCTCGGTTGAAGCTCAGCATTGGCAGAAACCCGCACAGCCGCCTCCTCAGGCTCCTCAGGCTCCTCAGGCTCCTCAGGCTCCTCATGCACCTAAGGATCCTCAGTTTCCTCAGGCGCCAAACGTTTCTCCACCACAGCCTCCTCCTGTCCAGAGCTGTGAGGTAGCAGCGAGCCAGAGGATCCAATGTGGAGCGCCTGATATCTCTGCTGCCGGCTGCGAGGCCATAAGCTGCTGCTTCGATGGCCGGCAGTGCTACTATGGAAAGGCAGGTGAGCGTTTGACAAGGCTCTTTAAAAAGAAAATTAACTGGAGATATACTGTCGAGTCAAACTTTATTTATATAGCACATTTCATGCACAAGCAGTTAATTGTACACAGAAACGAAATGAAGAACAATAGTAATAAGTAAAATAGCAATAAAAAACACAACTCAAGATGAATAACGAAAATGAATAATAGAACAATACTGCAATAAGAGCAATAAAATATGAAGTATGAATAAAAACAATGATAACAAAGATGGGTGTAACAGTTGTAACAATAATACAAGAGTGCAATATACAGGCTCTAATCAAAGGCTCCTTACTTTTAAAAGAAGTTAACTTGTGGCACACCTTATTGATTGAGTAAACAGGATATTTTGATCAGTATTGGAAGACACAAATCCTTTACTTGAGTAAAAGCAGAATTACCTTGATAGGATAAGACTCCGGTACAAGACACGTCCCTCTGCCATCTGTTTATTATTTTACCTCAGTATTAAAGTATTTGCTATGATTTTCTTTTTCAAGTAAAAGTACATGTTAAGTTAGGAAGTGTTTTATCTTTGAATTATTAATCTTTAAATTTGTCAGTTGTCCACTTATGCCACTGTAATTTCATCCTTTAAAAGAAGGCTGGCTTGAAGTAAAAAAAAAAATCCTTTGGATGGATCACAAGACTTTAAACAAGATATTTTTCTTCAAAGCAAACTTACTGCATGTGTTAGATAAGATATGTGAGTTATGTTATTTACAGATACCTCAAAACTACTTGGGTACAGTACTACCTAGGTAAACTTTCCACTACTTCCCACCCATAACATGCTCATAGTACTGTAGTAACTGATGAGGCCAAGATGTCACCATCCTTAAGCACAAAAATGTATGAAATCAATTTCTTTTGTTTCTTAAACTTTGATAAACTTTTGTTTGATGAAATTCCACTTTGATCATTACAAGTATATTGTAATTTTGGATCATTGTTTTTTTTTCCTTTGAGGAACAACATTAGCTTTTCAACCTATCAATGCCCGTTTCTTTGCTCCCAGTGACTGTCCAGTGCACCAAGGACGCCCAGTTCATTGTGGTGGTGGCCAGAGACGCCACTCTGCCCAACATTGACCTGGAGACAGTCTCACTGCTGAACAGTGATCAAGGCTGCGCTCCTGTTGACTCTAATTCAGGCTTCGCTGTTTACCAGTTCCCCGTTACCGCCTGTGGCTCCGTTGTTCTGGTAAGACCTTGATTTTTCTCTATTTTCAAACAAACAGAAATGACTCTAAAAATGACCCCACTGGCACAATGGCATGTTGCCTTTTGCAGGAACAACCTGGTGTTATAATCTATGAGAACAGGATGTTCTCCTCCTATGAAGTGGCAGTCGGGTTCCACGGAGTCATTACCAGGGACAGCACCTATGAGTAGGCGATCCTTCTTTCAGACTGTTTCAATGTCAAAATAAAGGCCCTGACCAAGGAACCTCATGCCATACTTCTCTGTTTTCAGATTGTTCTTCCAGTGCTGGTACAAAGGCTTCTCTGTGGAATCTGTGGTTGCGGAGGTAAAACCTATAGACGAACCTTTCCCTTTAGTTGCTGCTCTGGGACCCATCCAAGTACAGATGAGATTGGCCAATGGGCAATGCCATTCAAAGGGTTGTAATGAAGGTAAGTGCGGGTCAGTCTGGTTGTGCTGCAGTCCTTGCAGGTCATTTCATAATGTTGGCTATAATATGAACAATGAATTTCTCCTGTCACAGCGGATGTGGCCTATAGCTCCTTCTACACGGACGCAGACTATCCGGTGTCCAAGGTGCTGAGGGACCCGGTGTATGTGGAGGTTCAGCTCATGGGCAAAACAGATCCAATGCTCATCCTGACTCTGGGCCGCTGCTGGACAACCACTAACCCCAACCCTCACAGCCTGCCCCAGTGGGACATTCTGGTTGACGGGTAACTAAAATGCCAATTTTCACTGTCCGATGTATTAAAGCATGTTGGGTCTTGGTCAATACTCGCATGTCTGCTCACTGGAAATACTGAATATAATGCAATGAAAACGCTGCATTCCCTATTTATTCTTGCTACTTTCAGTGTCAAGCTGCAAATAGGATTTAAATATTGAAATGGCATATTACAATAAAACAAGTCAACCTTATTACAGTGTGAAAAATCTACTTACTATACTTTAAATTACACAGCAACAAATCATGTAAATTAATAAAGTAATTAGATAATTTAAAAAAATGCAATATTAATAATTTGAAAATTTGCTACATTTTAAGTGAAATTGCTTCTGTGGAACTTTAAATTTTAATTTTAAGTTTAATTCTCATATAGCTCTACTGTCAGTCTTTATGAGTTCTATCAGTCATTTGAGAAAATATTTGATAACCAATGAAAAACATACACATTAAAACACAAATGGGGCTATACTCAGATTTTGGATCAAGGTAATTAGGTAAAATAAAATTGAAAAATTGCAGTTTGTCATTACGTTGGCTTTATGTGCTCTTCATCCAGGTGTCCGTACAGGGACGACCGTTACCTGTCCACCTTGCTTTCAGTGGGTCCCTCTTCTGGTCTGGAGTTCCCATCCCACTACCAGCGTTTCATTTTCAAGATGTTTACCTTTGTGGACATGGGCCACATGATCGCCCTGAAGGAGCAGGTAATGAATAGGTGCAGTGGGAACCATTGATGTTAAACTAGTGCCTCTTCACCAACGCTGTCTTCCCTGCGCAGGTGTACATTCACTGCAGCACTGCTGTGTGCACCCCTGCACCGGGACGGGTCTGCGGCCAGTCATGCTTCAGAAAAAGTAAGGGGTTCATTTGTAATTTGCAGAAGTGCGGGTGATTGTGTACTTCTATCTGACTGTGTTTGCATATCTGTCTACAGAGAGAGAGATTGCTATGGACCAGAAAATGGATGGTCCAAAGACTGTGGTTACCTCCGGACCGCTGGACATGGCCGCTCAGTAAAGAATCCTGAGTCTGGAGTTCAAGGATTTGACTTAGAACATTTAGTAAAAGATTTGAAACCTCCAACATGGTTCAGTTATTAGTGGTGTGTAATGAAAGTGATATGTATTTGTGATGTCTGTCAAAGGCTGGGAAAGACCCAAAGGTTGGTTTGCAGAGAGAATGAAATGGGTCTCCAAATGATTCTAGTACAATTGGTATCCAAACAAATTGGCTATGATGTGCTGTGAGAAATTGTTTTATGTCTCTGCAGGCTAAATAAAACTGTGAAAGTAGGTTAATAGCTTTACATCTGGGTAAATTTGATGAAATAACTTAAAAAAAAAGAAGTAAAAATAAGTCTGAGTTCCAAGACAAGATGTTTTTGAAAAGGATTAAAAAAGTTACTGAAACCCATGGGAGACATTTTTTTTTTTTTTTTCAAGTGACTGACACAGTAGTAAAGGATGTTGCCATTCATTTTGGGTTACAACTTATGTAGTCTGACCTTCTACCAAACATGGACTGCTGACATTAACACCAAACATTAAAAATCACTCTCCCAAAATAAAAAAGATGTAAATAAAACAATACCTTCGACATTTATGTTTGTCCAAATGTTAACAGTAAATAAGGAATATAAGGTATTCCATTGCACCCACTTGCTTTGACCCTTGGAATTAAGTCTTTAGAAATGTAAAATGTTCTCTGGAAATTCATGTCATCTTACAAAGGTCTACCTACAGTATCTGTCATCAGACACACCAACTCTAGACCAGTCCTATAGCATATCAAACAACTCAACTCAAACATTTTTAAATGGATAATGCTTTTTCCTGTGCAGGGCTGTTATAGGGGGATATTCTAATTTCTGATTTCATAATTCCAGTATTTTACTCAATATTTTCAGTTTTAAGATATGTATTTGAGAACTTCAGACAGCACAAGGCATAATTCTAATTTCAACTTTAACTCTAATTTAAATGTGTTCAAGTTAGTAAAGGGGCACTTCACCAAGAAAAAAAAAAAAACTGTAAACAATTTGGCACGTCTTTCTTTCCGCTGAGTGACGTCATCCGATGGACACTGAAGCCCTGTGGTGAGAAGAACTTTGCTGACATCACGCTTCTAAGTGAAGTTGTTTTCTATTGTAGGGGAGTTAATGGTGTTTATGAATGTTTATATTTTTGATGGTGTTTACGGTGTATTTTAATTCCAATCAAAATAAAGTGTGACAAGCACATACCTAATGAACTAAAGACCACTGCAAAATCTTTACAGTGGAATCAAACCAATCACCCAAGGCAAGGACAGAGCAGTACTGAGGTGAATTATGAGTGAAATGCCCCTTTAAGTTTTGGGAAAGAAAGGACCTTCACTCTGTGGAGAGATGAAGTGTGGAAATCCACATCACTGGTTGACTGGAGTCCTGCCATCTGCAGCATTAGTTTCAAACTGGCCTCTCTGAAGTGACATTAAGGTGAAGAGCAGTCTTAAACAATGAAAAAAAAAAAAAAGGCAATTTAATACAAGCTAAAGCTGGTTAAGTTGAGACGATAAAAGACAATTCCACAGAAATACTTTGAGGATTCATTGAGGAGGCAGATGATGGTTCAGGTTATGAAACTGAACCTCTGTAGAACAGTCTGAATATTCACTGATAAATTGAAAAAACAATTAAATGTTGGGATTATAAACTGTCTTAGTCTTACATATATATTTTTGTAAGACCATTTATAGTTAGTGGAACACAAAAATGTACAACATTTTCAGTGTAATTTTTTATTTAAACTAGGACTATATTGTCTTATGTTTCAATAAATTCTCATTAATCAGCAAACTCCCAACCATTCTAAACGTTTTGCAACCCTAGTTCTGTGTTACGATACAAGTAGTCACAAAAAGGATAAGGCCTTTCTATCAAATGCACTTTTGAGAACTTTGTCAGCTTAAGGATGTGATAACAGATAAACTTTTCAGGATCAAGTACACATGAGGGTTATCCATGAATTGAACCAAACACTTGAAATTCAGAATGTATCCTCTAAAAAAGTACCAGCCATCAGCTTTCCACTACAGAAAATACAGGATGCCTAAGCAATAAAGGTGTGACAGTTGGCAAATCTGGGTTCAGTATTTACCTTTGTTTTGAGGTCGAGGTTTGGTACGTTTCTGGTACAGTGGAGGGGAAATATGCCATTATCAAACATGTTAAATGTCCAAATTTAGCGCTTTTACTCAAAGAGACATGTAACATTTTGATTTTTGGGGGAGTGACATTATAGTAACTAACGTGTAAAAGGTTGATTCTGACGATGGTACAGTCTATACAACTATAGTTTCTCATAAATACATGGCTTAATGAACTTAACAAGAACACTCACTGTAAATAGATAAGGCTATAAACTAGTCAAAAATAAACTTACTTGCAATCAAATACTGTAAAACCTCTCGTCTTTAGCACCCTGCAAGTACATCTAATGAGTGATTGTTTTACGTGGAAATGGAAAAACTGTCATGTTTAACACGATATACGGTGTAGAATAAGTTGATATCACATCCTGTATGGTGACATCTTCTCTCACTGAGCTGTGAACAAAACCACCAGAGGGCGACATGACAGTTCTTTACCCTATTCATGGTTGGATGTTATCAGGAAGTTGCAGAATTATTTTCAGTGGTGTAGGAAAGCAAATGCAAACTGCCAAAGCCCACTTTACATGGCAAATTAACTATGAATAGCCCACAGTTAGCAAGTGGTTTAGCTATTAAATTTGGTTGTACCTTTCAAATCACATCTATGATCAGACTTAACACTGGTGTATTTGAGCATCCTGAATGAGGGTGATGTACTAAACAGGAAGGTTTTTTAGATAGGTAGATAAGGTATGGGCAGAAATATGTGTCACTAGAAACTGAAATTGAATTATTTATATTTGAATTTGAATTGCTCAACTTGAATAATTGCATTAAAAAACTGAATTTGAATCACATAATTTTTTGGCCTTTTTGGCCAATCAGCACCTACTGTATGTTTTTTACCATTTCCTTCACTCCCATTGATCCATGGACTTGATACACGTTGGAGAACGTTTCTTTCGATCATGGATGAGGCTGGGAACGATGCCGTTCAGCTCGGAGTATCATGTCCAGAGAACTGAAGGGATTTTCGGGCCAAAAACGTGAAAATGAGTTCTGTGAATCTGCACTCGATTGCTCTTCCTCAACGACCAGGATGTGTGTCTCAGCAAACTGAAATTGAATTGCAAGAACTGAATTTGAATTGTGAGAACTGAATACAGTTTCAAACTAATAAATTCAATTTCAAATTATGCTATGCTATGCTATTCAAGTTGAGCAATTCAAATTCAAATATAAATAATTCAATTTCAGTTTCTAGTGACATATATTTCTGCCCATAGATAATAGAAAGTGTTTGAATGTTTGAGGCAAGATATTTTGCAATCTCCATTGGAAACCACCGGATCGGTCTTTATTTGCTGTCAGTTATAGATCACTGATTGTCTTGCAAATGAGGCTCAGGTTTACCCACCTGAACAAAAACCATATACCATATTGGTAATGTTACTGGGTAGATTTCCTCTGGCACTAAAGCTAACACATGTGACAAATATCCCACCTTGCAGTGGAAAACGTTTTTCTGGCTTCTCATGAAAATGAAACATTAACATTTTATTCAAACAATTTCAGGCACCGGTGATGATCATTTGGTTTGTTGCCCTTAAGTGTCTGAGATGGAAAGTCTTTGTTAGTTCTCGCTTCATGGGGCCTCGCCACATAATTGTATGATTGTGTGGTTAACTGACATTAACGGATCAAAGTAAAGCACAGACCCCCTCACCGAAACGTGTACACACAACTTTTGAGTCCTCTCTTGTCCCTTTTCTGCTCAGACCGCTGTTGACCGCGTGGTAAAAAAACACAAACAGGCAAACATAATCTGAGCCCCACAAGTCAGAAATGCGCTCTCTCTCCTCAATCAGTCAGACTTGTCCTTCTTCTTCCCTCCTCCTCCTCCTATGGGAACTTTGGAGACCACTGCAGATCCTACGGCAGTCACTCCTCCAGCTACAGCGCACACTCCTCCTTTGACCAGCCCCACTCCCATCGCGGGCACGGCGGCTACAGACGTGACGGCGGTCTTGGTGAGGTCCAGGCCCTTTCCTCCTATCCAGGTCACGCCGCCCACTGTTGCTCCTACGGCTCCCTTGGTGGCGCTGAACAAGCCCCCTGCCAACCTGCCCAGCATGCCAGGCTGCGTCTGTGGGTGGTCCTTCTGGTTGTCTGTGAAACAAAAGCTACATAAAGTCAGCGTATCACTGCTACAAAAGCGATAAAAGGAAACAATCTGACAGGCCTGAGGAGATGCAGTGTGTTCACAGACTGGAGAAACGTGCTGTGACCTGTGACATAACCTTTGAACATGTTGACATAGTCAAGCCAAAATCAGTTATTCTTTATTGTCATTCCACCACAGAAACCAAACTTACCTGTAGCTGGTGGCTCATCTTTAAGGTATGCAGGGATGTCCTCAGGGGCCTGCTCCGTTTGGCTCATCTCTCTGGGGAAATACATGACACAATTAGCAAAAGAGCCACCGACAGATGTTAAAATCTACAGATTCAGAACGTGTGTAGGGAACAATAAAAAATAAATTAAACATGGATGCTATTGCCTGAAATGGTCTTCCTGTTGGAGTCCATAAATAATTTCAATTCTGCTGTCAACCCTACTACAGACGCATGCCTATGCTTTAGTTTTTAAATGTGTACTGTCCAGTTTTTGCTTGTTGTGTGTAAATTATCCAGTGTTTTTTGCTCTACCTGGTTTTTATGAGTTATGAATGAATTTCAAATTAACTCTAACCTAGTTTACAACTACAATACCTGGGATTCCAGCAGCAACAAAGCTACTGAATATGTTCAATATTATTAATAGGCCCTATTCCACATGGGACAACGTTCAGTATATCTGACAGTTTACAAAGACATCCTAAACATGACTGCCATCCATTTGGAGTGGGACTGGAACAAGCAGATCTGTGTGTAAAGAAAATAAAGGCTCTATTTTACTTTGGGCGTGCTGATCCTGACAACACAAAACAAGGCAGACCTGTTCACTGCCTCTTGTCAGAGGTATACAACAGGTAAATTTCCAGATGGGAGTCGATTCACTTTCTAAAACAAGGGAACTGATGTTGGCTCATACAAATGTTAATGGTAGTGTAACAGTCCTTTTCTTACAAAAGTAACATTAAAATCCCACCACCTCCATGCAGGTATTCTATCTTACAAAGATGTTGCCCATGTTTGCACTACACCTCTCAGACAGTTTTCATGTGATCTTAAGAGTATGTATTTTAGAAGTGAGGGTTTTAGTGCATGAAACTTTTTGACAAGTCATGCTGTGTCAAATAAAACCTCCGTGCACCGCTAGAGACTTGACATTTTTGTCCTGGGAAGTGAATCAGGACTTGAGAATCGAGCAAGGATGACTTGGTGTAAGAGAGTATGGCGTCCACCTTGTTAAAATAAATAACGAAATCCATCCCCTTGGTAAACTTGTGGAATTCAGACGTGTTAAAACAACTTTATGTAACCTCCCTGCTTCATTGGAAACCTTTGCTAGCTAGCTGGTTACAACGAATATGGAAACTGCTCTTTCTCACCGTTGTGTGTGTGTATATGGGATGTAAGGGGGCGTTTACAACCTAAGTTAATGTTACTAAAGAAAGTTGGCCAGCGTTGTAGGTTACATAAAATGTAAAATATGCTAGCCCAACACAGGATGGTGTAACCCCCTGTAACGTTAGGTTAAAGCGTTGCAGGGGGTTTAAACCTGACAGTCAGGTGCTAGCTGTAAACTGCTGCCTAGTGTCAGTTAAGTTAAACACACAAACACCAAACAAAATCGACACGTTTGCTCATTTTAACATCATGTCTGGACAAGGAAATTGGCTGTTGAATCACAGTGTATTTACGTCTTAAAACTGTTACCGTGTCACTTTAGAAGACAGAAAATTGACTGCTATGATTATTTAGATCCTAGTTGGACTCTGTTTTATGTGATTTTGCCTGCAGTTGACGCCACGTCGTAATCAGTTGGCTCTTAAGACATCTAACGACACTACGGCCACAGAAATGCGATTGATGACAACAAAAGTTACTCTGAAACGTTTCAGAGGTAAATCGATCGTTATTTATTGATAGTTTCGTCTGTCTGTGTGTCCCAAAACGTTTCGGGTGCTAGTAGCCCCCTGTGGGGATGAACTTTTCAGCCAATTTGGAAGCTAAACGGCCCCCAAAAATTCCTCAAAAACTGTAGGAGTTAACGTTAGCACTGCAGACGTTAAAGCTCTCTAGCACGCTCATGGCTGACTCACTTTCCACCCACAACTTAAATCACCCTGACAAACATCCATTTGTCACTTACCTTGTTGTTTTGTAACGTTAGCAAACGGACCTAAAGTGGCTAATGTTAAATTACCCACAGGCCTGAAGATGAATTGCCCTGTTGTCAGACTGCTGGGCCTACTAGTTTATCTGCTGCTGAAGTTGACTTGTCTGTTTTTAGGAGGAGAACTTCAGTCTCCACCCACATCCCTCAAAACACGGAGGCATACACAACAACAAAGGAGCTGCAGCTGCTGGCTTTGCTTGCAAAAATAATTGTATTCATAATGTAAATATAAGTTATGATTGTTAAGTTGTTTATGATAGCTATGTAAATTAGGTTATTTTTGTAATTTCTATATGTGTGTGTATGTAGGTGGGCGTGCGTATGTGTATATTTGTGGGGAGGAGTATTTTGTGAGTTTTTGTGGGGGGAAAAAGCAGAAGTCCTAATTTATTTAAATTTTATAGTGATAATTATTTAAGACCAAAAATACCTGAAAAGCATTTCATCACTGACTGTTACTTCAGTGCAGCGTTAGGGAATTTCGCGTTTAGGTGAAAGCAACACATTAAACATATTTGCCTCATTTATCACTTTGTGACGTGGTGACTGAGATGCAAACATGAAAAATACTGAGGTGATTTTGGCGGGAGAGGACAGATGTGACTCAAATCAACAATTTTCCACGCACTTAAAGTGGAAGTGACGTCTATCCTCCTCTTGGTTCCGACATCGAAGATCGTCTCTTTTTAAGAAGAGAACTCACTCGTCTGTTTACAAAAAACTGTGCCGACCTTCTGGTCTGGAAAAGTGGGAGTTAACCCTCAGATATGTTCTCCTTTATGCAAAGACTGCATATCTGTTGATGTTGTGACCAGTCATGTGGATCAAAGACTCAGTTTACACCTGGAATGTCCTGCTAGAAACATATTAATGTAGGTTTATATTTACAACAAAGCATAAAGGCAATTGGGTCTCCAATCCGCATACAACTACCATAACAACGATGCAAATGTTTGTAAATGTTAAGAGGTTAATTGACATGCAGGAGGAGACACATTTTAATGTCAGGTGTAAATGTAATACAGCTGAATTATATCTAGATACAATCTGCATATGAGGCACATGTTAATATCAGGTGTAAAGGGGGGCCAAAGTGGGTTTTTCCCCCTCAAAAAGAATTAATCGAAAAGCACAAATCTAAACTCTGGACGTTAAAAAATACTTTGGGCTTTGGTGTAATTTGATCATAATAAGACTTAGATGTTTTAACAGAAGTTATCTGCACCAATTAGCCATATTTTGCCATTCACGGCAATTCATTTACGAGTTTCCATCCAAATGTCAAGCAAATTTGAAGTGAAACTTTAAGTGAAATGCACTTGGCAGTATACTAATGCACAACTAATGACCACAACTACAATGTGTGTCTGCATTATAGATGGGTATAAAGCATATTAAAGTATATTGCCCATTCATTTGTGGCGTAGACCTACAGATTTAATGAAAACTGGTCAAATGGCTAAATGCATTTGCAGTTTGAAATGTAAGAAAAATGTGAAAAACAAAATCCAAGGTATAAGACTGTATATAACAATGGCGGGATTTATTTTTGGCTTGAGCTAACAAACTATGTTCATTATCTAGCATAATAATTTAGCATGACAAGCTACACTGCCCGTCTGATTTGTAATGATTTTTGCCTCTGCTAACATTTTTGTCATCAACCTTGAAGAAGATACTAGGTTATGTTATGGGTATTGTAGTCTATCTAACTGTCATAAAAACACCAGGACCTGACAGTGAAAGAGTGTATTTCTCAAAACAGACGTTGAATTCATAATCAATAACAATTAGGCTGCAGGCACACAGTGAAACATTTCCTACCCAGTAGAAGGCACTATACCCACTTGATAGTTAGTTAGTCAATTACCACCACTAGAATTACATTGAATGATTGGTTATCATGGGGAAACAAACTGAAATATAGTACCACGTGACATTCCAGCTCGGTTCCCGCCGCGGTTCGAGATCTGGTACCCGGAAATAGAGGCGGAGTGGGAGCTCACTATTTTCACTCCTCTCGGTTTAGGTGCAGATAAAGTGCTTGTGTTTCAGAAGAAGCAGACATCTAAACAAGTGAATTTGACGGTCAATTGATTGGAGCGGGTGGATTACAAATTTGTGGATTAGGGTTAAGGTCGTCGCGTTTCCTTTTTGATGTAAAACATCTCGAGCGACCCAGCAAGTTTGCTCTCTCTGTCTGCCCTCGTCGTCTAGCTGGTCAGCTTTCAAAAGTTCCGCCCTCTGGAGAGACAGGTAGCTAATGCGCTGCAGGTGATGTAAGTATGATGATGATACATGTTGCCCCCTCTTCGGATGGCGTTACTGTTATTACCAGTGGAGTTCTGGAGGATTGCATTGGATTTTCTGCATTTGCCATGTCCATTTCTAACAACCATGCCACTGATTTCCTGCACTGTGCAAACTGCAGCCAAGTGACCCACTTTAAAAAAAAAAAAAAGATTTCCAGGATCCTCAAATTTGTATTTCACCTACAATTTTGTGCCACATTAGGGCGATAAATATCATATGTGAATTTAAGGAATCAGGTGTTTGAGCTCCTCTGGTAATACTGAAGCCGTCTGAAATTGCTCTAAAATTACAGCCTTCCTGAGGCAATTATCACTTTTCTGACGACCTCAGGTCTGCACAACACTGTACTGCAGACTCTGCATAAATATGACACCGCTCAGCCTGAGGAAGCCAGGCTGTTTTCACCAGTGAGGTACACGAAATAAATGAGGACTCTTGTATCTCATTTATCTCATTCTATTCAGTATATCTGGACAAATGCACTGCTGCTCACTCACTGCACTTCCTTCTGTAGCTGCAGATGTTCTGTATTTTATACTGCTCCAATGCACATGTACCGAATGTTAAATGTGGTCATATGCATAGTCGACTGTCCATCATATGACTTACACTATCCTCTTCTTGTTCTTGTATCATGTGTGTTTCGGTGCACCCAGAAACCTTGTCATATACCATAATGCCTCGATCATCAAGAAAAATGTTTGGTGCTTGGTGATTTAAAAAAAAAAAAAAAGGATTCTCAGCCTAATTATTTGCTTCCACTCTGAAAGTGACTTAACACTGGTGACAATCAAGACTTTTGACTATTTTGTGAACTAGTAAACCACCTTGGAGCAACAGTCAATGGAGCCCTCCTAGTAATATGCTGCATCAGACATTTGCTTGGGCAGTTGGTTCATTTTGTAAAGCAGGCTGTTGGTTTTCATGTGTAATATCATTAGATGGCAGCAGATGGCAGTGTAGCCTCACTTGTCAGTGAGTCTCCAAGGCCCTAAGACTGGATGCACAGTTTGTAACCTTGTTCACTGTTGTGGCCGTTGTTGTTTAGTGGTTAATGGTGTTTGAATCATTCAACAGTTGTGCAACAATGGAAACGTTGTGAGCATCAATATGTGTCTCATTCTTGTCTCTTTGCAAATCAAAACTTGTTTGCACTCACTTAAATCTGTTTGATGCAATGTCTTTTCAACATGAAGTAATGGTGCTTTGCTGTCACACCAGTCAATGTCCTTACTTCTCTTCAAAAGATTGAAGCTGTTTTGTTTTATAAAGGCCTTTTCTGGAATTGGACTATTGTGCCACTTATAACCAAGACTGAACCTTTGAAGACTTTTTATTTAATCGGATTGCAGACATGTTTCAGTCTCAGTTGCTCTTGTTACAAACCCTGACATGTGACTGTTGAACATGATATTTTACATATAATTTTAGCTTAAGTGTTTTGGATTTGATTTGATTTTTAACACTGGAGCAAAGTGGACCTGTGTTTCCAGTTGCGATGATCTGAAATGGCAATGTTTATTTTTCCTGTCTGCAGATCCTAACTTGCAAGAATCTAGGTGCATGTATCAATAACAATATACCACAAAATCCATAGATTACAGCTTAAATTAAGGCTGGCACTCCGTCAGAGAAGTACAGGACAGGAGTCATTAGTTAGCCATGGCCCCACCAGGCAACACGGCCCTCAGCACCCACCTCCCCCTCTGTTTGAGCAAACAATATACTAACACAAATTAGGACTAGCTGCTTTGTGTCAATTGAGAGTCCAACAAAGATGCTAAACAAAGTGATATGTCATTAGTGAACAGGTGGGGAAAGAGAACATAGAGCTGTTGCCTCTCCAAAAGTAATGAAGAGGTCTCCATGGCGACCGGGCTGCCAGTTGCGGTCCTTGCGTCGGGGGGCAGCAGAGATCAAAGACGGCTGTGCTTTCCCTCCAGACTTGAGGGAAGAACAATCCCGGTGTAAGTGGAGGGTTAAACGCTCGGGCTTTAGGGGAAAAGCCCCTCATTAAACCTAACCAAACCTCCTTCAAAGCCATTCAGTGTAAGAACTGACATGTTATTCCTATGACACCAGGTAGATGGTTTTGAACAGTCTGAACTCTCCAAAGCCAGGGAAAAAGAAAACTAAGCCTGTGATCTCTGATGCTATCCACATGTTCGGGCTGGAGCTGCTCCACCCACAATAAATGGGGATCTGAATTGGTGGACTCACAGGATGTAGAACCAGGATCAAAGTGTAGTGTAGGGGTAACAGTGCTTGACAAGAAAAATAGCCTACTAAAAAATCAAGTCTCCCTCTTAATCTTTTTAGTTGGATTTCTATGTGTGACACCTCAGATCAGGGAGCACAACAAGCTTATCTGTTGTTTCCAGCTATAGGGAACAGTAGTTGTTATTTACTAATACAAACTGAACTGCAAGTATAGGGGAATATTGTGTATTGAAATTCAGTGTCATTATCCTTTTTAAGGCAAAGATTAGCCTAACTTCTCATCTGAAATATCTTGTCAATTTGTTTGTTTCAATGTGTAGAAATATAATGGATGTTATAAGCAAACAAAGTGGAAAGCATATGAACCCTTTATGTCCAGCGCTGTTCCTAATATGCAGAACTCTAAGTTTGGCTAAAATATAATAATTCAATTGTTTTTGTATTGCATTTCATATTTTTTATATTTAATAGAAATGTCATCAAATTATCGCTGACCAAGCATGCAAAATTGACCTGTATGTTGCAAACTGGGCTAATTATTTTCTGAATGCCAGTAGCTCACACTAGGGTCCAGACTGTAACTAGTTGAGTTTCAACTCTGTGTGATCATGTGTTAAAATAACCAATTACAAATTGGAATACAAAAACAACATACTGTAGTACTGTACAGTACTATGGGCTACAGTTGAGCTTCACTGCATCAGTCAAAAGTTGAACCTGGTATACTAAGAAATAATTTTGAGAGGTTTTAAGCCACATACTATTATCAGCAGAATAGTTGACAAAATATATTGGCATTTAATGGATCTTTGAGACTTGCATTCCATAAAGAAACAGGTGCAATGGTCTAATTGATAAAGGCTTTTAGCAGTTGAACTTAATATTTTCTTTCCAGGAGCATTTATTCTCTGACTGCTCTCTTGCTTGTGTCATGTGCTAATGCCTGGGAACTCATAACAAAAACATCTTAAAATAGTGAAAGGACAAAACTAAATTGACAAAACTATTGAAACATACTGAGCACTATGGCACTATTTATTAATCTCTGAATTTTAATGGTAAACCATTTTGGTTTGGTTAAAATACGCTAACAAATGATGTTTTTTATACCTAGTTCCTAGTTCCTGTGAAGATACAGATCTGTTGTGTCATATTTCCTGACAGAACTTTGAATTTTAAACATTAGGTTGAAATTAAAACTGACACAATAAGCAGAGGTTGGCAGTTATATAGTAAGTTCCAAAAGGAGATTTTCAGCATTTGAAAATTTTGATACAGAGCTGACATTGAAGTAAACACTCACTATGAAATATCTTTGACGTTATTTATATGAAAATGGTTGTTTACAAAATAGAAAAGGTAATTTTGCAGTATGATTTGATGTATATGTATGATCTATTTTGGAAATGCTGAACTTTCTTTTTTTTTTTTTTACCCTGAACTGGATATAGCAGTATGGACTGGCACTTCCTTCCCAGTGAGCAGGAAGCTGCAGTCGATGTTGGCTTTGGTCGATGAACCGTGTCTCTGTTGTGCTGACAGACACCAACTTTTCACCCGGCGCTCTTTGGTGATGCTGCCTGTTGTTTTGGTCTCTGCCTCTAAGTTGTAAAAGGATTAGGTTTTTGGGGGTGATGGTGAGCACTGAGGTGTGCCAGTGTTGTAGGACAGTCCTAATTAGATTACTGTAACCCTCATATGAGGGGCGACACCCCTGGTGGTCTGGTGCTGTGACACATGGGACACACTGGGCTCAGCTTTTAGACTGGGGAGAGGTGGGAGAGCGAGCCCTCTGAAAGGCCAGCCAGGGGGTGGGCTCTCAAATCCTTTTTAAGCCTTTTGTCATTTATACAGGGATTTATTTGTCATTAAAGAATAATAATTGGATAAGAGCAGCATTTGTGGCACAATTAGGGTTTTGTCTGATAAAAAAGTTGGATATTTATTTTTACCTTTTATAAAACGTTTACACTCTTTCGGCACCTGTGCATGGGACTTAATTTTTTGTTGGAAAATATAGTAAACAATGAGAAACAGGATATACCAACCTAACCTGTTTCAGGTCAGGTCATTGCCGAAATGTCATCCAATTTGTCAACATCGCCCTCCATTGCTCTGCTTGGACTCTGTTGCCCATTTTCCTGATCCTGCTCTTGTCAGAATGCTCATTCCTTTACTGAAATGAGCATGTTGGTTTCCCCAGAGTTAAGCTCCCATGTTCAAGTTACGTCTCTCTCACTAACTTCCCTCCCTCCCCCACAACTGAAACTGATGTAATGAGTTATGTGTCATTTGGTAAAGCCATATCTCTGTCATACCCTCCAAGGAGGCACACACCCACTGTGTATGCTTTATTTGTCGTTCTAAATCACGGTACTTCATGACCCCTTACTTGCCCCCTCTTAATTGTTTTGTATGCCGCTCATTCGTATCGTCATGAAATGAATAATGGCAGGAAACAATATCCAGATTACATAACGCATGTGCATGGCTTTTGCTTGCCAGTTTAACTTTTCTAGATGTGATTGCACTGCTTGGCGATGCTTTGAAGGGTCCGATCATGTCAGTGGATTGGGTCTGCTGCACTGCACCATCTGTGTGGGACCTTAATAACTGGGCTGGTGATTTATTGCCTGTACTCAGCAGTGTCTTTTTGAGAGAAGCCCAGACAAAAGCAGTGACCCTCGCCCCCCTGCTGTTTTTAATAGTTCTTTAGGATGTCCACGGAGAGAAAAAAAGTGGTAATGTGGAGGCTTCAGCCTTTTAGGAGGCAAAGTGAAAGAAGATTGAGTGGCTAAAATGAAAGTGGATTGGAGAATGTGAGAGTTTTTCCGGAAAGGTTCAAAAGATTGTCTACAAATCAAGCTTTTCAGGAGCCAAAATGCCGCATCTGTTTAGGCGAGTAATGATCCATTTTTCGTTCATGTGAATGTAGCAAGTGAAAAGAGCCAAACACCGCTCACTGTCCAAACACCGCTCACTGTCCCATCACTCAGCATCCCAAAGGCTGATATCGTGCGGCGGTGTTGTCTATTGCTCCAGTAATGTCCGTAAGCCTCCAGTGACCCCTCTCCTCCTCCTCCTCCTCCTCCTCCTCCTCCTCCTCCTCCTCCTCCTCCTCCTCCTCTCCCTTCCCCTCCTGAGGGCGATAAGGTGCTGCTGGAGAAAAGCTCGCCTTATCTCTCCCCTGAGCTCTGAAGCAGTCATGTTTTATGGGTTGTAGCTCTTTTGTCTCCTTGTTCTCTCCCTCTCCCTGATCACTCGCACTCATTCCTCATGGAAGTTGTTTGAAGGCCTAGAATAGCTTTGGAAAAGGACCCCCCATCTCCATCCCTCTCTCCCTCTCTTCTCCTCCTCTGTTCCCTCTTTATTGAATCCCGCCTCCATATCATTTATCTCTGCACCCCCTTCTCCCTTTTCTCCTCAGTTTGAGGGGGCCTTGAGGGGGCATCCTCTTTTCTCTCCCAGCTGGGTTTGTTGACACACAGTCAATCTAGGGTTCTCTTTCACCTCCGCCACCCCTCTTTTTAACACCACCCCCCTCCTCCACCTCTACCCTCCTCTTTCCCTGAACAGTAAAGCTGCCACAGCTGTGGACTGTATTAGCATAGCTGCTGAGGAGTGGAGGGGGGGGTTGCTAAATATATTACAGCCATTACCTTTTGTTCAAGAGTTGACAGTTTTAAAACATTTCAGCTTTTCTCTGTGCAAAGGGAAAGAACACAAAAGAATGCCACGATGATTTCATTGTAACAGCTTTTTAAATATGGGCCAGAGGGAGAGGAGGGGGAGCAAATGAAAAGCTGTTTTCTGTTTTTTGTTGGAATGAAAACAAGTGAATATCTAATTAGTGTAGTTGGAGAAAAACAAAACAATGAAATAAAAAATAAACCATCAAAGAATTAACAAGCAATCAAGCTCATATTTTCCACAATTAAGAAACGGCATTGTTTTCCATCATCTGACATTCAAATGGCAGGTGGATGAATCTCGCTTTAAGTTAATAGTACAGTGAAAAGGAAACTTGCATTGCAGCTCATAAATCGTGATTGATGTTGCATTTAGTCTGAATGATTTTGTTTTCTTGCACATCAACAGGTGTTGGAATGAACAAGTCCAGGACCAGCGGGGATAAGAAGTCTTCCCAGCCTCCTCTGAGCAGGATCACCCGCAGCTCCAGCTCCCAGGCCGGGCAGAGCGACCCGGCCCGGCCCCAGCACTCCGGGCCCGGCCCATATGGGAAACAGCGCAGGAAGCAGACTGACTCAGCACTGGCCCAGGACCTCAGCCAGATGAGTGTGAGTGGACAGGACATTTTACCTGCATGGTAAGGCCACAGCATAGAAGGATCATGAAATTATTTTGTCCTAACTTTTATTTTTGTTGGTGATTGTCTCATCAGAGATCAAGCAGTTAAAAGTAGGACCTGGACAGTGTAATAAAACGCCTCAAAAATCCTTTTTTTGTCTTGGCCCTCTCTGTAGTAAAGGTAAGATGCCAAAGAGTACCAGTGAGCCAGCGCAGGCGGGTCAGTCTTCTGGATCCAGACCTAGTCAGGACCCTCCGTCTGCGTTTGCAGCCAAGCCGTCGTCCCGGGGCGGTCTGGCCTCTGTGGCCCGGCTGGTGAAGCTAGGCCGCTGTAAGAACGTGGTGGTGGTGGCCGGGGCCGGGATCAGCACCGCCAGCGGCATCCCAGACTTCAGGTCGGTGTTTGAGGGTTTGTGCTCTCTGGAATCAACAGCTTCGCCTTCATCTCTCTCGCTACCATTTATCTTGCACTACTGTATGATTCCTTGCATATTTTCATTGGTTTCTATTCAGTTTCTCTCCAAACTAACATGTCGCGGCAGGCTAGTGTTGTCGTTGGAGAGACTGTCCTGTAACCAAGGGGTTTCGGGTTTTATGTTCAAGAGCCATTAATCCTGTTCAAGTGTTGACAATAAGTGACCAAGTTGGGATTTAGTGTAAGTTGCTGTTTGATATGAGCAACGCCTAAATGCCCAAAATGTAAACGTCAAAATGTTTGTACTGTCCCACTTCTAGAACGCCAGGAACCGGCCTGTACGCGAACCTGGAGAAGTACAACATCCCTTACCCAGAGGCCGTTTTCAACATCGACTACTTCTCCAACGACCCGCAGCCGTTCTTCTCCCTGGCCAAGGAGCTGTATCCTGGCAACCACCGGCCCAACTACATCCACTATTTCATCCGCATGCTGCATCACAAGGGCCTGCTGCTGCGACTGTACACACAGAACATTGACGGCCTGGAGAAAAGTGAGTGCGGCCTTAAAGGGAACAAAAAACAATGATGTTGGGTTCCGTCCCAGAATGGCTGAGAATTAACTTGTTTCCTCTGAATGCCAGTTGTAATATTTAATCACCTTCTTCACAGCGTGTGGCATCCCAGACGACAAACTCGTGGAAGCTCATGGTAGTTTTGCCACAGCCTCCTGTCACCTGTGCTACACTCCGTACCCTGCTGAGGAGGCCAAGGTATGGGCCAGGGGTCAAACACCTGTCAAACTGTGTAAGATAGCACACTGCCTTGTTGCATTTGATGACTGACTAATCTTTCCTTCATTCACTTTTGTTTCACAGCATGCCATAATGAGTGACAACACCCCCATCTGTACATTCTGTGCTGCAACAGTCAAGCCTGACATTGTGTTTTTCGGAGAGGATCTTCCTGAGAAGTACTTCCTGCATTCAGAAGACTTCCCCAGAGCAGACCTGCTGATCATCATGGGCACGTCTTTACAGGTAAACACCAGCCTTTTAGTAACAGTCTTAGATTTCTGCCACATGAATCTGTTATATGTTAACAGAAACACACAATGTTCCAGATTGAGCCATTTGCCAGCCTGGTGAACACGGTGCGCTCTACAGTGCCGCGTCTCCTCCTGAACCGGTACGCTGTGGGTCCCTTTGAGAAGGTCCCCCTGCGGAGAGGAGACCACATGGAACTGGGTGACTTGGTGGACACGGTGCGGAGGTTCGCTGAAATCCTTGGGTGGAACAATGAGATCGAAGACCTGATGAGGAGTCAGGAAAATGCGGTTGGTTCTGTCTTAAGCTCTAAGCACTAAGAAAAGCTCTTGCATTTTATATACTGTACGTCTCTATTTGGGTTCTTTATTTGACAAAGTTACGTACCACTTAAGTCATATTATTATATATTTTACAAATGGATAAAAATCACTCTTCTTATAATCCAAAGTTTTTTAAATGGAAAGTTGGCAGTTTATGTTTTACTTAGATATTTAGAAAGTAGAAAGGAAATGGAGTAGGGAAGACAGACGGGAAAAAGCTCTGGTCAGTGGGGGTAAACATTGAGACTTAACCGCTGAAGTATCTGGGTGCTGTTACAAACTATATCTTCTGACTTATGTTAATATTATTCCCCTCTGTACAGAGCATCCCTACACTGGTGAGCAGCGGTCCATCGGCGAGCGGACAGAAGCCTTGCCAGAGCAAATCCAACGGCCTGGGGAGGAGAGGAGCGTCGGAGCCACAAGGCAGACGGCCTCCCAAGTCCAGACCAGGAGCTCAAAGAGCCGCCACCAGCGGCAGCGAGGAGACCGACTCAGAGACGGACAGCAAGAGCTCCGCATCGTCCAGCCCAAGCAACTGAAACTCAAATTTTCATGATGCATCCCATCATTTAGCACAGAAGACACTGGGAAGGTTTGAGACGGTTTCTTCTCTTCCCCTGTGCATGCTAACAAGTTGAGACTTCTAACGTTATCCTGTATATGGTATATGTGTGTGATTCTTGATACTATATTCTAATAGAGGCAAAGTGGATTGCAAGGAGGAAAGTGTGTGTCAACTTGCGTCTGCATCTGGGGCCAAGTGTGTGTGTATGTGATGTGTGCATTATGTCCATATGTGTATCATATACAAGCATTTTTAAGCACTTATTTTTTCTCTTCCCAAGTACTTTTATATTAAATACATATATGCTGCTTTACACTGGACGCATCAGAAGTAGTAGAAACACTAAGAAATGTCTCAACAAAATCCAAGTGTGTATGTGAGTGTTTGTGTGATCGAGGCCAATAGACTGTTAATTTGTTTTATATCAGTACAACACTGTGTTGTTATATGAAACAATATTTAATAAAGTATTGTGTAATTTGTACTTCATCTTCTACCTTTTCATACAGTATCCCTTTTTGTACCGGTCCCAAAAAACAGACAACAAAAATATTCTTATGCTCCAGTTTTAATAACTTTGCAACAGAAGCCTCACTACATTTATTAAAAAAAAAAGTGTGATTACATTTACAGTATGCAAAGAATGTGCAAAAAGAACACACAAAATTATTCTTCCCATCACATATTCCTTCCAGATGGAGGGAAAGCGATCAACATGCATTAAGTGTATTTATCCTATTGTGCAAAAACTATCAAGGGTTGCATTTACACAGGAGCACAAAGAAAATCACTATTTTAACTGTGTCCCATATCTGACCTTTCATAGCTGTCTAAGCAGGAAAAAAATGATTAGCCACAAGAAATTCAGGTCTGCCTCAAAATGTTAAGTCAGCTCTGTAGTGACTATAAATATGCTCTGAAAATTAAATTAATCCTGATTTGTAATTCTACTCATTTAAATTATGTCTGTGTGAATAGATAATAGTGGTCATTAAGTTATGTGGAAGTGTGCTTATAATTAATCACTATCAACTGATTGACCCGTTACTAATCCTTGTAACAAAGCAATAAAACATTTTCTCGGGTAAAAGCAATATTCAGGCAAATTCCTGGTATTATAATTGGCAAATAAAAGAAAACTTTTATACAACAAGTTTATCAGTAATCCAAAGCGAGGGGAGATACACTCAAGGGACCAAGTCTGTTACAGTCATGACCATCCATGCAGTTTTCTTCAGCAGGAGAACTGGCAGCCTACACACCTAATCAAATTGTAGCAATACATTTTAAGGAACCATAATTTTGAATCTATACATACACTAGATTTATATAAAATCAGCAAAGTTTTCAATATATATATATAAAAAAAAATCATACACATTTCTGAGAATTGATTCAACACCATGCAGAATTGGCAGAGGACAAAGTACATCGATAGAAAACAGTCATTTTGTTTCACACATTTCTTTGTCAAGAATCCACGATGGGTAAGGCAGAAACAATCCAAATACTATTCATCCACCACAGGAAAATGTTGCATCTCTCCATTGAAGTCTTTAGCTTAAATGAAACAACAAATGATACACGTTATAATAGCTATGGTGAGGGCCTTGCAATTAGGTGATGGTATTCAGTAACTATTATTATTATAATAGTGACTATAGCGCTCAGCAAAAGGCGGTCGCAGTTGAAAAGGTCGAAGAAGTCCACAACGCCTTTCAAGGAGACAGCAGTAAGCCAAGGAGGCCCGTCAAAACTCAACAAGTTGCCTTGGCGACCGACTGGGGTGCACCATTCACTGATAATTACACAGCCAAATTTAGACTCATTCTATACTGTTTATTTAAATTAAACTACTGACACTGCCTGAAATCTAAATATACCTCTGTCTTTTGGTCCATTGTGGACATTGTGGAGTAGTTTCATTGTATACAGCACTTACTATAATTCCATGTTTTTTTCTTGTGTGTATAATGTGCATTTGTATCGTGTCATTATAGTGGACAATTTCATTATTTAGAAGAACAATATATGAAGAGAAAAGAAAGACATAAGCGCAGGTAAGGAATGATTACTTATTCAGACCCCCAATTTACATTTTTGTCAAACTATGACAACAGTGCTTTCAGTGAGATACACAAGATCCAGTAAAAATGATTATCTACCTCTATTTTGTCAATTTAGGGAAGGGTTAAAAAAAAATGGGGAAAAAAAAGGTGCATGAAATGAAAAAAAAAAACATCACAAAACAAAATCATGTTAGCGTTCTATGCATAATGGTGCCATTGAGAAAGTCTTCCTGCCATGTGTCAAGTCCCGCTCTGCTTTAGAGAATGGCTTGTGGGCATGAGAGGGCCCTCTAGTTTCCTGCGGAGCGGAGATGTGTGGTGGCCCAGTGGGCAGAGCCTGGGCAGAGCCTAGATCTGGAGTTCACTAGTCAGAGTCTGATCCCGAGCTGTCTTCAGGCGGCTGACACAGAGTTTCGTCGAGCGGCGCTAGTGTCCCGTCCTTCCGAACCCCCATGGGCCGGATCAGGTTCTGCCTGTGGACACAAAGACCAGAACAGAGCATCAGCAGTCCTGAAAGGAAGGGATGTCCGCACGCTACATGGAGAGGGGCCAGACAACAAGAGGACAAAATAAAAAAAAAACATGAATAACATGAGTGTCTTCTTGTCTGTCAGTTTTCAAAGTGAAAAACTTGCAGACAAAATCCACCTTTTGCTTAGGACCCAAGCCCTTTGTATCCGCGGACGGCGTTAAGAGGGCTTGCTGTGGCCGTCGTACATCTTTACTCTCTCTTGCATCCAGAGCTCAAGGACCCTCGGAAGACAAACCCCTCCCCCTTCACAGACACTCACCCCCGTTTGGCCATCCTCTCTCCCACTTGGCCCTCCTTCCTTCCCCTCCTATGGCAGTTTAATTACAGGATCAGCGCTCAGTCTAATCTCCTCAAAGCCATGGCTGCCCCTTCATCCTAATCCAATTATATCTGCACTGTGTGTCACCACTTCCCTCTAAGATGATTTATCAGAGAATTATCTAGTCAAAGATTTAAAAAGGAGCCATTTGCATTCATTTGTAAGACTCAAAACATAAATGGCCTTGTAAATTCCTAGTTTGTCCTTAAATTTAAATTAGCCTATCATGGGAAAACCACAGTTACAAGTTTTCAAAAAGACCCGGAGATTAACCATGGCCTGACAAAATATAAGGGAAATTTGAAGATTTATTTGATGTCCTTTCAGTGATGTAATCTGCAGAGAGGCAGCAAATAATATGTGGTAACTAGAGGATATAGGCTGGCATACAAATACATCAAATACACATTTTTCAGTTGTGAATCCTGCACCACATTACTGACAGGTAATCGTACCGGCCGCCTGTCTACAGCCTCATATCATCAGTCAAAGACAGCAGGTACAATGAGCAGTAACAAGGTGAGGGGATAACAAGTCTACTGAAAACAAAACCAACAAAAACATGTACCATCCATCCAATCCCGCCTCTCCTGTGTTGTATTCTCTCCACCAATTAGTGCAAAAATCCATCCTATCCTCCTTAACACTGAGAGGGGACCGGGGCCGGCAGATGTAAGGGGGAGGGGAGGGGGGTTGGGTAAGAATATGTGCTAATTGGAGGACCAGTTAAGCAGTTAGGGAAGCACATTCTTGCAGGCCTCTGACCGATCTCCTGAGAGCTTGTATTGGGGCAGCGCCACTGGCTGCACCTCTCCCTCACGACCACATCTCCTTTTACACCGAGGAAGAGAAGAAAGAGGATCCAGCCGCGGAAAGGAATCTACTCCTTGTGGGCACACGTGCCTCATTACAACTCAACCCCCTCTTTGGCTCAACAATGACAAGGTCAGCTTTCTTATGTCGGCAAACGTGTTCACCCGTGTTTCTTCTTCCTCTTCCACGTTCCACCCAAATTGCTTTGTCTAGCTGTGCGTCTGTCTCAGTCCACTCCCTGTCTGGGTAATGTTTGGCTCCTCAGAATGAGAAGAATAAAGTCGAGACACACGTTATTAAAAACCCGAATGTGGCACATAAAGGAGCCAAAGCCTGCAAGTCAACTGTGTGTGCCAATTAGGTGATAATTAATGGAGCGGTGGTAATGATGCTGCACCGGCGAGTCGGCAGCTTCCATTTACTCCAGCTGAATGCTGCGGCGTGCTGGAAGTCCAGGCCTAATTGAAGCTGGGGCTAACGGCAAGAGATTCTTCCTTTAATGAATCGGTTGGCAGGGAGCGAGCTCGCTGTTACCTTTGTACAAGCATCATGTTTGACTAGCGTTAGCCTCTGCTCGCTAAGGAAAGGTCAACACAAATACAGCAGGGCTCCTAGTTGAAGAGACAATAAATCATACAAATAATTCAGACGGGGGGAGCAACAGTTGTTCATCGGAAAAAGGTTAATCACCTTACTTGAGGCTTTGCCAAGAAAAGGCAATTCATTATCTACCAAAACACTATTCATTTATTTTGTATATTTACCTTGACAACTTGTCAAACATGTTGACGAGTTTCTGGGCTTCATACTCCTTCTGCTCCTCAGTCATCTCTTCTATGGGGTTGGGCAGCGGCTCCTCAACATGGCCTGTGATGGGGTTGATGCTGGGACAAGCAGAGGAGAAATGGGTAAGACAAATGTAGAGCTTCTGCTTCACAGCACAAGGCTTTATACTAATAATGCATACAAGTTGTCAAACAATTGTGAGATTGATAGGTCTGTTTTAAATCCTGTCCACTCACAAGGGTTTAGCAGATTTGTATTCCTCTGTGTCCGAGTCTTCGTCATCAGAGTACTGAGTCTCCCCTCTCCCTCCTGCCAGAAGTCCTCGGGCCACCAGGAGTCCGGCTGCGTTTCCATACCCAGTGTACTTCAGCAGGTTGTCCACTACGAGACGACACCACAGAGACAGACGGTCGTGTAAATGTACATGTATAAGCACATGAAGTCCTGTTGTTACGCGTAGGGCTGGGCGATAATTCAATATTATCGTTTAGTGTCTTTCAGTGGAATCATATTGTGAGGATATGGTGATTTTGGGATATATTCTGCTGTCTAAATTGATGATAAGCAAATTGTATTTAAAAACTCTACCATGAGGCATGGTAGGAATATTATTTGAAAGTTTCAGTTTTGTCACACCTACCATTACCATTCGTTTCAATGGGATGAACACTACTTTGATTATTTAACAAGTGACTTTGCATACATGAGCCATATTGTGATATATATCAATATTGAAAAAAAATCCTTAAGGTTATCGTGATGTTGATTTCAACCATATCGCCCAGCCATCATGCATCTAGCAGTGCACTATTTTTTTCCGTCAATCAGCCCCTACCAAAAACATGAAGCCTGTTGCTTCTCATTTCCTGTATCTACTGCTCCTCCCCCCATGTTCCTCCCTCTGCCCCTCTCACCGCTCTCTTTGCAGAGCACAAAGAGAAACTCTGCAGCACTCTGCTTTACGCCCATGTCTACATGGGTCATGAGGCGGACCAGCTTGTTCCTGATGGTGGTGCCGATCTCTGGCCTGATCTTCACATCTTTCAGTGGGGGAAGAACCTGAGGATGCAGGCATTTAAAAGAGTATAATGTTTTATTAACATTTTGGTCACTGTCACCTAGCTCTGGGGCTTAACCACTGGCTTATGAACATATACACCTTATCCGATAGCTACAATTAGGTAACAAGAACCTTATAAGATACAACATAGGTACATATACAACAGCTATAATTAGGTTTTCGAGTGAAATTCAGTTTTTTTGTGATATCTTTATTCTCTTTTTCGCTTGACCTCAACAGCAGGGAGGTCAGAGCTCAAGACAGAGCATCACCCTGGAGCTGGGGAGGGTCCAGTGTTTTGCTCAAGGACACTTCAGCGTCAGAATGGAACAATTCAGTGCTGAAGTTCTTGATTACAAGTCTGAACTAACAGATTCAGTTGCGAGTCTCAGAGCAGGGACAGAATTAGAAACTAATGATCAGCTCTCTTGCAGGGTGTCAGAAATGTTATTCGGTTTGTTATCATTGTCTCTTAGCTATTTACATCTGACAATCTGACAGTAGCTGTTGTATTACCTGAGCCTTGATATATCTGCGGATCTCCCTGTGGTGCCTGGATCCCTCAGTCATGAGGCTGAGTACTGGCGTCAGACCCTCCTTGTAGTTGGAACCCTGCTTGGTATGAGACACAGAACAGAGATGTGACGGCCCGACCACAGACACACCACAGTATGTAATAATATGTAACAACATGTAACAATAGGTAACCCTATGCAACAGTATGTAACAGCTGTAGATGTTGGAGCTGCATGGTTGTGGGTCAACTGGGTAGTTTCCCATTAGCAATAAGGACAAGGGTCATTTGAAGGATATTATGTCACCTTATCAGATCTGGGGATTGTTTCCTTAGCACTTCTACTCTTTATTTGATATTTTTAATGAGATAAAGACAGGAGAGATACGAGAGAAAGTGAATGATATGCAGTAAAGCTCAGTGTAAAACACCTGAGTACATTGTGTTTGTCTTAGTTTGCTTGGCCAAGGAGCATTCCAGTCTAATCAGATCTGAGGACTGACTGGGTCCAGCGCTTACTCAAGCTGTTAAACAAACTGGTTTTAGCAACGACCTGAAGCCTTCACAAGAAGTTTGCAACTGTGCACTAGACAGATCTGCAACATGGCTGGCTGGGTATAGGTGCACCTGGTTATGAAAAATGTCTTTCACACCATAACATAGAAAATTACATCATTCTTGCATGTTTTTAGGAGGTATGAAGGCTACATGTAAACAAAGATAGTAGGTGTAACCATTAACAACAACACATTTACAGGTATGTTGGACAAGTGTCACAACTGATTCCTCAGCAGCTTACTTGACTTATTGTGTACACGTTAAAAACAACACTCCAGTTATTAATCTAATATATTGCAGTAGAAATACTCTATTAAGGACCTTTATTGAAGTAAAATAATTAGAGGAAGGTCAATCTTTCAGTGTGTAAATGATTGCTGTATCATGTATACTCTGTACTGGCCGCTGAGGATGAGCATTACCTTGTCTATCCTTTTCTCCATGAAGTCTAGCAGCACCTGTACCGAATCCATGTTCTTTCCACTGTATTCCTCCTGGCCTCCCTGGACAGGCACATCGATTAACACGTCCAGGCAGGACACAGGCAGGTTGCTGAGCAGGTTAACAGCATGGCTGAAAAACAAGGAACAACAACAACAATAAGCGTAAACAACAGTAAACAACAGAAATATACAAAAAGAAATATAAGGCAAAAATAAGGAGTGAAAAAAAGGTGAGAAAAAGAGCTTAATTCAGCCAGCATAATCTCCTCAGGCAGGTCGTTCCAAAGTCTAGGAGCCCTGATGGTGCGATCGCCTTATAGCCACCAATAGCGACCTGCCAGATGACCTCAGGATGTGACCTGGCTCACATCGGGTTAAAAGGTCTGTCATATAGCTTTGTGCCAGACCCATCCATGCCTTAAAAGTGATCAGTGAAATCTTAAAACCAATTCTATCAGGGAAAAACTAAGAGGTAACCAATGTAAAGATCACTATTAGAAAAAATATTTAATTTTGGAAATACACTTTAGTGAAACAAACTAATACCTAAACAAATACATTTGATAAATATTTGATAAACACAAACACATTAATATTACTTTTCTATTTTTTCTATTTTCTAAGTAAACCAAAACCTCCTTTCTAATCAGCACATTTCTGTCACATATTCAGGACATTCCTTCATTCAAACAAACTACGACAAAGTCGACATCAGACAATGGACAAAACTCCCATGACCAGTTCAGCCACAGAGCTCACAGGTCAAAGGGCCACATCAATCTCTTTTAGATGACACTGTTTAAATTTCAGTCTATGGCCCAACATTCCTGGCATTCTCGCATTACATTACAATCAAAAGAATGTATCCCCCCTGAATCAGGACAGCTAACGCCATTAAAAGATGAGACGCCCAACAAGTTAAACATAAGAGACATCTCTATTTTGCCTGCAGTGTTTTTATAAGATGGGTTCTTTCACTGTTGACAAATATGCATAGAACCCTATTTCAGTGCTGAAGTTGTATCCTACTGAAAGAAAGTGATGCAAGTTCACCCAGGGGTTAAACTGGGCTGGAGCGATCCGGAACAACATTCTAGCACCCTCAAAAATAAGTAAAGTAAGTAAATAAATAACTAAAAGTCTTCATTAAGACTTATTAAAACATATCTTGTTTAGTGTTATCTTTATAGAAAGAATGCTGATGGTCATATAGCTCCCTGTATTTTTCCACATTGGTGATTAACTTTGTATCGTCCATCTTCACTTTCTACACAAACTCTCTCTGTCATGTGGATTTGTTTAGGATTATTTTCAGTCAATATTGTGACTTGTGATTGGACAATCTTTGGACAACCATATAGGACCTATCCATCTATCCATCTCTCTCTCTCTCTAACCCAAATACTAAACATCTAATCTGACTTGTTTTAGTGATAATTCAATAGACTCTATATTCATTTGGCATGTGATATTTCAAAAGCAGATAAAATGTTCATCATCCCACAGTGACTGTGTTGCTTTAAATTTGACATTAGTGCTGCCTATTCCCTCAACCCCCCCACCATTTTCCCCTGGTCACCGTCAAGAGTTCCCCCACCTTCCAAATCCCAATTTAACCCCTGGGTACACCTAATATATGAAGAGCAATGAGGAAGGGGGCTTCCCACCTGTGTGCTTCCTCTGTTTTCTCCTCTGTCTCAGTCTTTAGCATCAACAGATGACGCATGATGGCGGCGATGAGGCGGAGCTGGTGGTCACCATCCTATCAAATGAAGGATGTACAACAACATGAATTTCAAGCAAGCATTTCATTGTTCAGAAGAAAGAAGCAGAGGGAAAAAAACATGTTTATTAGGCTGCAGGGATAGAAACCTGGAAGCACTGCCTAATTGCAAAAATGGGAAGACACTAAACTGCCCATCAAATGATCATCTGAAATCCAGAATTAAACCTTCAAAATTAATGAGGTATCACAACTAGTCTACATAAACAGTCAAGGGAGGAGAACAGAGATAGATGGAAATAAAGAGGGGATAAGCATAAGAAATTGTATGAGACTGAAGCAGTTACTATGGTGATTCAGAGAAAGGAGGGGGAAGAGTAAGTTAGGATTTCTAAAACTTCCAAGAGGACAGCAAACATAAGCCAAAGACTCATGGCTGTAAACAAGGCCAATTATATCTGCATAAGGTGGGAATAAGAGTCTTCTCATAATGATATCTGATGATAAAAGAGCAGACAGCCATATGGGACTAGACTAGACAGCACACCCTGTTCAGAAAGATCCAGAAAACACCAATGGGAAAATCGTGATAGGGCTTTAGTTCAGCAGCAACTTGTGTAACGGCATATTCTCTCTTTCACAATATCTTAGTGTGGCACAAAAAAGTGAGCACAGAGGGCTGAGTACCAGAAGATCATTGCACTAATACTCCCTGACTAATCATGGAAAGCCGAAAAGGTGCCAAAGGGCTTAGGCCAGGTCAAATAGATGATAAACCTCGTACGGTGCCAGAGGCTAAAGGGATCACAGGCCTTTTGGAAACACTCGGCCTAAACCAGGCATGCTTAGTGATTAGCCTTCATACCACGTATGTTTGTTTGTAGAGAGCAGATGGACAATGAGGTTAATTTTTTAAATAAACTAAAAAAAAATAGATATCATCAGTCACACATTATGTTGGCTGAAAATAAAGACATATTTTGTGCATGAGAACAGAAAAAATGGGGTATGTCAAAAATTAACTCCATATAATCATTAACTACATGTGCATAAATTCCAAAATAATAAGAAATAATAAGGAAAAAGGTGAATATCCCAACACAAGCTTATGATGCAAAAATGAATACATAAAACGAGTAAAAAGGTGCCAAAACAAAAAGTTCAAAACAGCATTTTGGTTATAACATCAGTTTGCTCTGGCAAATGCTTTTTTTGTGTGTCATAAGCCTTTGGACATTCTCCTTTTTTCATGATAGTGTGCAGATACATTTGTCTTCCTGATAAGTCCGTTGTGCATGAATTGAATCTTCAAGTCGTCACACTGTATTGTCATGTATATCAAATCAAGATACAGTACATTATATATTACATTTACATTTTTGGCATTTAGCTGATGTGCTTACCCAGAGACACAACGAATGAGCAGTTAAATGTCTTGCTCAGGGACACAAACAGGACAGATAGTGGTGATGGATACAGCTTGGCTGTCGAGATCAGACCTATAACTTTTCAGTTACTGGATGGTCTCTCTAGCCATTACTAGGCCACCCTCTAGGCCAACGCATAACCTACTCTACACTCCATACTACCAGTCTGAGCTCGCAACAGACACATGATAGACATGTTATGTGGACACATAGAGTACCATTACCCTCTCTTGCAGAAAACAACACACTCACCTCATCACCAGCATCAGACAGTGTGAGGTTGAACAAGGCTTTTAACGCTTCCATGGCTCGCTCATTGTCCTCTGCAGGGATGGGCAGGGACTGCGGGTCTTGGGGGGCGGCTTCATACGGACCCACCCAGCGCACATCCAGGGTGTGCTCCAGCACCTCTGTCAGCAGTCTCACAGCATGCAGCTCTCTTCGCAGGCCGCCTCTCACATCAGGTCGCAGGGCCGACAGCAGGAAGAGAAGGCGCAGTGAGAACAGGCCCACCTCGTGATGCCCTGCGCGGGCCGCATGCAAGCGTGCGCACAGACCGCGTGCCAGCTCCACGTCTGCACCGACCTGCTGAGCTGCAACACTGTTGAACACCACATTGCAAAGGCACTTCAAGGCCTCCACCACCACCCTCTCCTCCTCTGCTGTCTGGGTGTCTTCCTGAAGGTGATTCTGGTTGTCGCCTCCTTCCTCACCACCTTGCAGCCTGGCCAACCCAGCCAGGACCAGCATGCCTTCCCTGGTGGCTACAGGTCCCAGGACACGCTTGTCACGGGACAGGATGCGGAGGGTCTCCAGGCAGGCCTTCTGACAGCTTGGCTGCACCTGCCTCCCAAGTACTGTCAACAGGCTTTGACACAGCTTCTGAAATGAGACAGAGGGAGAAGCTTGTCATTGTAAATTACAGGGCTGCCATGAGCATAACACTTAATAACAAACAATTTAGTACTTACACTACGCAGATTTTCCTCCTTTTGGTCAAAGGTGAAAGTGTGACTATTCTGAAAAAGACAACAAGATGCTCATTATGGCCACCAACCAATTGAACCTGTGTGTATGCAGACAGACTAAATATGCCGTGTTTTTCTCTCTGAAAACAGAAACTAACGCCATAATTGTTTGCAAGACTGGTTTAAATCTGACAGCTTGGAGAAATAGCTAACGTTAGCTGCCATTAGCTAGCTAACTCTACGTGTAGCCAAACCATGGTTTGGTGTGGTTAAGTGAGATTGTCTTAGCAGGCATCATTAGCCCATCAACCAGCACATCAGTGTAACAAACGTATCGACATCGTGACAATAAACACATTGCTAGATGTAAAGGCTTGGTGTGTCATCTTCAACGTTACCACAGGTTGCCGGGTGATATTGCTAACATTTTAGCTAATTTAGCTTTAGATGGTGAAAGCTAGCTGCTTTAGCGACCTAGCTAGCTAACGTTAGCACTATCGTTTGTTTTGGTTGACGTCAAAACGATCAGAGCCCCACCTCACCTCTCGATTATATTGTTGCAAAAGCTTTTCAATTTCCTCTTCGTTGTCAGCTTCAAGCTGTGACAAGATGTTATTCAAATCCATGTTTGAAATGTCAAGGGAACGGATAGGTAACTTATGAGCTTGCTAAAGTCCCAGTATATGTAGGGCTGCTAGCTAGCTGGCTGGCTAGCTGAGTGTGTGTGTGTGAGTCTGTCAGATCTGGCTGCTGTCGAGAGGAAAACTGGAAACACCCTCTGTCTCCATCACACTGGACTAACTTTACACCTCAGCTCTACAGCACAGCAGCTGCTCCAGCCAAAATACATGCATATGAATAACCAGGTGGCATATTTGGTATATTATGTGGTATATGGCAAGGTATAAAAGATTAAATAAATAAAAATAACGAATGAATGAATGAATACAAATATCAACATTATTATGGTGTGTAAAATAGCAGCAGTAGAACTGCTATTTTTTTTTTTTTACTGACACAAAGATAAAAATGAATTCAGAATATGTATGATATGAAAACATGAATATATGAAAACCTAAACAAATAAAAACAAATAAATAAATAAATATATATATATATATATATATATATATATATATATATATATATATATATACTGTATATATACATATAAAGGTGTTAACAATACATAAATATCAATATATAACAATGAGAATGATATGTGTATATGGCGAAAGAAGAAAGACCCACAGCTAATGGTATCCTAAAATCAATTATACCTATATTCAGGTTATGCTATGGACATTTGAGAGTCAAGGCAACTGATTTCAAAGTCAGTGATTCTCCCATAGTGTATTATAAGGTGTCTTGTCAGAGGTAAGGAGTGCCAGAAGCCACAGGTAGCCACCGAGTTTCACTTGTTGGTCTCCCAAAGAAGGGACAAGTGGTGTAGCCCGACTTTACTGACAGAAATTCCCTCTGCATTCTGCCTTTTCCAGGGTCAGTGCAGGGGAATCACTCAGACACTTGCAAGGTTTTTGTTGTGCCCCTTGTCTATCAATGAATGCTCTAGTGATGTACACAAACATATTAATTCTTCTGCTCCCTCAGGAATAAATAAAGAAACCAGATTCCTTGCATTTGTTTTCTTCAGAAATACTGGTTTTAAATGGCAAGGTGGCTCAATTACTATGAGCCAGGGCAGTCTAATTAATATTTGCATGAACAATTGCCTCCCAAAATTAGAAATCAAGAAATTAAGACTCAAACTAAACAATAATGACATTCAGCATGGAGTTGGTCCATTGACAGTGAATGGGAGACTTATAAAATGGTTCTTGTTCAATTCTATAGTTGCTGTCTTATTTGAATCATAAAAATGCACCAATATCACCAGGTAATCCTTGGTGCCATCAGTCTTTTTGTATATCTGTGGGACATAATAGATTATGTAGCATATAGGAGGAAGTGAATAGGCTATTTGACAATTTCATCTGAACTCTTTTGTATTTGGAAGCAAAGGTTGAAAATGTATTAATTACTTAATCGGTGAGCAAAATGTAACACAGTGGTAGGCTTCTATACGACATGCAGGGTTTTCCCCAGGTGATCTTACGTCATCTCCTCTTCTATTTCTGGATACCACCTACCTTGATGCCTGACTCCTGTAGCCTAAGGAAGAGCACTAAGCTTGAAACGCATTGTTTATTCTGCATGTAGTATAGAAGCCTCACTGTTTTCTAGGTGATACTATGGCTTATGGACAAAACACTTGATGCTGAAATTCTGAAAAAAATGCATTTTATATGCAACAGTTGCCTTCCTGTTGCTGCAGAAGGTTCAAAAGCCTCTCAAGCAGTGAAGAAATAAAAGTTGGGCAGCTTTCATGGACTGAGACTTGCAGGAGCCAGTCAGCATTGTGATGCACTACTTATGTGACTCAGCAGAAAATATACACCTCTCACTTAGGTGCCACTTTAGACTCACCAAAACAATTACTAAAATGATCATTCAGTTATTCATAATCACAAGGGTGCATGACCAAAATATATATAAAGTGGCACTTTGAAACGTACAAACTTTGAAACTACAAACAAACTAGATTTTTCTAGAATTGGAATTTTACACTTTCACGTAATTCCTTGAATTTGCTTTCCACTTTGATAGAGAACTTGGTGCAGATTTTAGATCAAATATGCCAAATCAGTGTATTATGAACTCATAGCACAAAAACATGTGAGAAAGGTTTAGAGGGGGGAATATTTTTTATAGCCACTGTATCAGTGGTGTGCTGGTGATGTCAGCTAGGTGCACAGAGACGGCAACCTGCTGGTTTGACATTTGGTTCTCCCAGCTCATCTCACAGTGTACCGCACACCCAGCGTTTCCCATCTTCCTTGAAAATCTTTCAGCGTATATTGTTATTGGCACTAGGCCGCACTGAAGGTCGGCTAATGAAATCAAAATAGAAAGCTGCCAGTTTTAAGCACAAGAACCATTGCTGTGAACGGATTTGCTGCATTCAGAGTCTTTTTTTTTTTATTCAACAATAATTTGGCATTCAGAGTCTTGGTTGTGAACCTTGAAGGGGTTTGGAGCAATGAACACACATAACACAGGGGATCTATGTTCCAATCAATAAAAACCTCGGCAGGGGTCAGAGGTCAAAGGTTACAGGACAGAGGTGCAATGACCCCAACCCAGCAGGAGGCTCTCTCTATACAAATGTAATTCTTTCTGCAGTGTGGCCCTCGCGCCGCTCGCCCAACCCCCATTATGTTCTCACTTCTGGTGAGCGTTTGGAGAGAGAAGTAAAAATCAGCTCAGACCATTTGAGGTTTTTTCCCCGTTGTCAACATCAAAACTTCAAATGGAGATTTGAAGGAAGCTTGAAGTGGAATGATGGGTTTTACGAAAAAGCACAATGTGTCAATAGTGTCTGCAATACAACTGCCAGAGCAAGTCAGTGTGTTTGGAATATTAGTGAACCCTGTGTTAAACAGTTCTATGAAAACATTTTTATCTATAACAGGTATACGGTACCAAACACGGTTGTTATACTCGAGTACAGAGTATAGACAGACAGCAATTCAAGTCTTTCCTCCAGTACTGAAATAAATTATGTTGAATAATATGATCAAATAAATTGATTACAATCACCATTTTGTGCATTTTCAGAGAATAAAGAGAGAGATGAAAAAAGAAGAAATTTGACAAAGATCACTCGTAGATTTGGAGTTTGAAATTATTTATGTGGCAACAATTTCTTTCCACATACATATCGGTTTAAACTGTGACAGTTTAACAGTCACCACAGAAGTTTTCCAGTGCTTTTATTTACAGAAAAGTGACTAGACTTCATGTATGTTACTGTACACTTTGATATTTTTCCCTTTTTATAAATACCCATAGGGTAATAGGTCCTCAGTAGCTTTGAGTGCATTATAAAACACACAACCCTAGGTTAATGCTTCCTTTACTAACCATACAAAACAGAGAACAAAATACCAGTTGTAACATAGAAAATAAAGGATACACCATGTTACAAAGTTACAGAAAATACATACTATATGTTGTCACACAAAAAACAGCAAATAAGCTTGCGACAGAATACACTCGCAGTTTTGTTGAGTCACAGCATTCAATCATTAAAAAAACTATCCATGTGAAGATGAAAAGACACTTTCACACACTGATCAAGGTCTTTCATAGAGTTGTATCTTTCCTCTCTGATGTCATATGAGTGTAACTGGTGTCCAAGGAAACGTTAAGGCAGTATATATCCAGGTCCTGCAGCAGACTGCTGCACCACGCCCAAACGATGAGGTGCACAGTGTTGACCAAGAGAAAACAGCAGTGTCATTAAGGGATTGTACTGGTGTCAGTCGCAGCTTACAGCACAGAGTTCCACCAGTCACACATATTACTGACTGAGTGTTGGTGGGATGATGTGTGTGCTGACTTCAGAGACTGACGGGGGGGGAACACTGGCAGGTAGAGGTGTACATTCCTAAAAAAGGCACAGCTTGGCAGGAGCATTGCACTCTTCCAATGATTCTGCTGCCAGTTTTGACAATCTATATGATTTGAACAATATTTTTTGTTCCAACAGTGAAAACAATTGCTCAGTTTCATTAAACCATCATACAAACTACATCGCGATCATTTGGATGATTGATGTAATGAGTCATTTAAAGTTGGCAGTACCTCCGGACCATGATTCCTATCACCTTGCATCGGTACTGTTCACTCTGCTCCTCTTTTTCTGATGAGCTTGATTGGGTGCGTTCAGATACTTGGGGAGGTTTGCATCCACCATCTTGGCAGACTCATAGCATGTGCATGGTTGTCCAGATGAGCTCCTCTGCGTCTGCAGGCTATTTAGCCCAGCCTGTGGTGGCCTCTCCATTAATATAGGCAAAGCCAGGGAAATGTTGCGAGTGTTCATACTCTGAGTTCCTGCGTGGGCCCAAAGGGGAGTACATTTCCCCAGAGGAGGCGTAGCGGGACGAGTGCATAGGTGGGCTGGTGTAACAGCTGTTGGCAGGTGAGACGTCTGGCCACCGGGGGGCGACAGGTGTGGGGTGCAACCGAGGAGTGCTGCTCATCAAGCAAGGCTCCATTCGAGACATCTGGCCGTTGAGCTGGTACTGGGGAAGAGGAAAGATGGAGACAAGTTATGGTGATGCAGTAAAATCCTAATAACTTCAGATATAAAAGTAACCGGTCTGCTAAAATGGCATAAGGAGCAAATATAGTGGTGATAGAGTATATTGAATTATGATCGTGCATAAATGTTACAATTTTGTTCTTGATAAATGCAACAAAAAGCATTTAAACTACAGGATAGACTGGAAAGGCAGCGTAAATGCATGTTTCAGAATTTGAATAAGTTTTGGTCCAGAATTTAAATAAATTTCAATTTTCTGAATATTACAATCTCCTAAACAAGCTCCACTCGTGAGGGGTTCAGACAAGATGCAAAATCACACAGACCCACCCATCAAGGCCTTTCATAAAGTTATAATTAACCTTTTCTCTGATATCGTATTTGATGCTGGAGTTCGACTGCCATGTAGTGAACATTATGAATTGACCCTTATGACGGTAATTTCCTGTCAAGGGAAATTGCTCCACAAGTTGTACCACAGTGGTCAAAATAGAAAATTATGGCATTTAAGAAAATTAGACACTTCTGGTAATCATCTCAAAGCTGGACTATGATAAGTGGTTTTCCTGTATTATTTTTGTTGCCCATGGCGACTGATCACAAAACAGCTAAATCTGCCCGTCTTAAAAATATTTTGGACAGCTGGGGACCCGATAAATTTTTCCGTTCGTTTCAGCTCCATCCCCAACCTCTGGAGCGACTCGCGCAGACAAAGCTCAGGCATTGTGCCCGATTTAAGCTGCGACCAGGGTGAAAAAAGTGGAAGTAGCACCCTTTTCCCTTTTCTCACTAAATATAAACAGACAACAGTTGATTCCATTATGAGGGATCATGGCATGGAAACAGACGGTCACTGCAGGTCAGGGAGCAGAACGGGTGGCTCGGCTGCCTCTTGTTCACGCGCAGAAAAGAGACCATTGAATAACAATATTTTAATAAACGCCCCCTTGCCCTGGTCTATGGCTACTGGCTGAAACAGATGAAGAGACTATTGAGTAGTGGGAAGGGGAGTTACAGAGCAGGGGCCCTCTTGGCCCCGGCCGAGCCACCTTTCACTGTCTGCTTCCGCTGTGTGGAGAGGGTGATTCAGGGACTTAGAAACACTGAGACTGCTGAGGCCCAGCTGATCTCCTCCCACTATAAAGGCAGCGGAGGCTGGAGGGCCCTTGACAGGAAATTACCATCAGAAGGGTAAACTCACACCACTCGCTACATGGCTAACTACATGGTGCTGCTGAGCTGCAGCATCAGCAGCACCATCTCATCCCAATAACCTGTTTCTCTCATCTTTGATTCTTCAGTCTATCCTTTTATACTCAGTCACTTGTCAAGGGATAGTTCAGATTTTTAAGAAGCGAATCTGATGCTGTTCTTTCAGTCTGTCCACAAAGCACTCACACTAATGCTGTAGTTGTTGAAATATTGTCTAAATGTGTACCAAGAAGCGCTTCAACCATTCTTCCTCCTTGTCAAGCTTGGTTGCACTGCACTGTCTCTGTGCACTGCTCTAGACTACGCTGTATATCTGCCCCTCTTTTCACAATCTGATCTCTGTCTGTGCACATCTACATATTTTTGCACATATTTCTGTGCATATATTACTTCCATCTGTAAAGCTACAATGTGAATAGCCAATGTTGCACATTTGCAAATCCTGTAAATCTGATATTGTGCATTTATGCTCTTTCACTGGACTGTAATCAGTACAGTGTTTGTGAATCTGTCAGCTGCAAACAACTGTATATATTTAACATAGTGAAAATACTTCCCAGCCAACAGGAGCTACAAATTACAATTTACACATTAGCTGACGCTCTTATCCAGAGTCATGTACAATGAGTGAGCAGGTAAAGGTTTAGTGTTTTGCTCAAGGACACTTCAGGGACATGTGGCTGTTTATGGGATTGACTGTCATGGGAATCAAACCAGAAACTTACTGGTTAAAGGATATACTCTAACCATCAGGTCACTCTGTACAGTGTGATGAGGCATGATGAAGAAGCTGTATCTTAAATCTTAAATATGTTTTTTTCTATGTTTATCTATATCCTCCTCTTTCCTGTAGCAGTGACCCAATTTTCCTTCAGGTATCAACAAAGTTCAGTTTATCTAATCTGGAAGCAGAAATGATTAGCGGTTGTTAACAATGCTAGTTGTAAAACAGGCTCCTATTTCACATAGCGAACTACAAAGAAAGACTTTGACAGAATTTATGTTTATTATGTTAATTATGTTTTCAGTCCTGATGACATTCACTCGCATTGCTAACAAATGCTAACACCATATCTGTGTATGTCTTTTTCATTTGACTCATGTGACATTGCCTTGCTGGGGTCACATTGACTTTCAGTCCTCTGCATGAGTAACAGCATAATATACAGCTTTCATCATACAGTGCTCTGGCCTGAAAAAACATACCATCTGAAATCTAAGGCTAACTAGTCCAAAAGTGTTGCTTTAAAAGTCATCTGATCCAGACTGACCTGTGCAGATGAGCGGTGGTAGGCGGAGTAGTGGAGGGGGGCGGGGATGGCCGGCTCATGGGCCAGACTGGGATACTGGCTCTGGATGGAGTGCGGATGCTGGTTCGCATAGCTGCCATAGTTGTAGCTACCAGTATAGCTAGAGGGGAGCAAACAAAATACAAGTCAACAGGCAGATGAGGGCAGAAGAAAATGTTTACCTGATTTAAAGTTTCACAAATTCACACAGATAAAACAAAGTGAACTACTGAACCATATGTAAATGTTAAGACAGCTTACCCATGCTCTTCCCTGTGGGCGTAGACTGGCATCCGATGGGCAGAGGACGGAGGGGGCACCGGAGCACTGCTGCGCATACAGGACAGCTGCTGTCCGCCTTCTGGAGTGGAGCCGCCTGCTGTTGTCACTGTGTATGTAAGGGACCAGGTATATGACTGAACAGCGCCTGGTAGACACATATGCACACAGAGACAAAAGTTGGCGAAGAGAAACCTATGTGCCTGTGACCCTTGTCAAGATAGCTGATGCGACAGCCCGATGCCCACCCATATCCGTCTCACCTGTGGTGGTGGTGACTCCGGTGTACTCGGGGGACAGGGCTGCTGTGGGGGAGACGGCCGAGGGGACGCCCACTGAGTGCACCGACCGAGCTGGGGAGTAGGGTCCTGGAGACGAGGAGGTGGGTGTGGTTTCTGTCAGCACAAATTCTTCCTCTCTCTCTGCTGAGGCAAGGTGTCGAGACGGGGCACACCATTAGGTCATTTAATGCACTGAATACTTACAGCAGGGATGGGCAACACACACTGGAGTGCATGAGTAAAACACAGATAAGATGTCAAACCTTACTGTATGAATGTGTAATAACTAAAATGATAATACCTGCCTAATATAGGGACAATATTCATAACTTTGGTTCTGAAACACTTGTTGGGAGTTTCATAATGTTCATCTTCATAGATTCCAAGGGCAGAAAATATTTCCCCAACATGTGACAACACAGTCCTCTGTAAAGCATCATGGCCCTAGAAGTATCCCACAGTTGGTACGTGGGATACTGTCCTCGATTGATATGTCCACGATTTTTCCTGGAGATCACAGTAATCCCAGAAAGAACATACAGTGTCGTTGAGAACAGGTGAAAATTGGCAAGTTTATGGGTAAGATCACTTCCGAGAGCGCTAGTGACTTCTGAGCTAACATCTAACAGAGATATGATCTTAAATGAAAGGTAAAAAAAATTATGATTCCAAATATATTAATAACAGAAGTTAATTAAGTGCCCTTCCTAATGAGGCGAGAAACTGTTTTTAAGGGGATTAGATGCACCCATGTGCCGTCACCCATCACTGCTGCTGAGACTCACCATTAATGTGTCAGTTACATGCACATTCAGATTTGTTTTTTGAGTATTTTCATACTTTCATCAAGACATTCTTTAACACTTTTAGCTGTGAAAGCTGGAAGTGGCTTTACTTGAGAAATACAAGACAAATTGGGGTAGGAGAACTTGAAGAGCTGCTGCAGTGATGTTAGCGGTATCGGCAATAAACAGCTGTGTTCCAGCTGCAGAGATGTTTGTTAACAGCAGTGTTTGTTTGCGGGTATCTAAGAGAATGACAGCTGGCGGTCTCACCTGTGCTGCCCTCTCCCTTCATGGCCCTCATCAGGTCGTTGGCCCTCTCCTGGCAGTGCAGCGACTCCAGCAGGTAAAGCACATAATCATCAAACATGAGATGGATCAGGTGGAAGGAACCTGCATACAGACACATAGGAGGGTGTCTTGGATTAAAAGTGGATTATTTATATACAGAGAATGTATGATTTTCTTTATTTTTTTAAGATTTATTTTTGGCATTTTATGATTTATTGACAGAGAGATAGTGTGAGAGAGAGACAGGAAGGTATGGGAGAAAGAGAGGGGAGGACATGCAGCAAATGACCGTGGGCCGGATTCGAACGCGCTCTACTCGGTGAGCCACTGGGGCGCCCAGAATGTATGATTTTCTACAAAAAGAAATGATGAGGTTATGGGGAATATATGTTTAAAACTTACTAACTAACATCTTAACAGTGATGGTTTTGGTGAGGTGAAAAATAATGCCTATACAGAACATACAGTCATATGTGATGGACTGTAAAAACATCTGAGTGATGACATCACATCCTCCAGAATGACAGGAGGGCTGCTGTTGTTAAAAGAAGCAAGCGGGGCCATTTCCTGGTACCGAGTCAATGCCAAAAATATGTCAGCTGACCCCTGGGTCGCATGGAAGATGAGACTGTGGCATGGAAGGGAGTGTCACAATTGTGTCATTGTGCCGGTCACTGCCACCGCCGTGCGCATAATAAACACTTGCGGCTATTCAGAGGACGGGGTGCAATACTGACCGGTCATAAAATGGAAAGACAGGCAAACACACGGGGAAAGGGGAGGGGGGGGCCTTTGTTAATTAGCTGTTTTTGCACAGAGACCTGCTTTATCAAAACACTGCAACCAGCTGTGTCTTTGATATTCACAGACAGGGGCAAAGGAGAGAAGTAGGGGGAAGAGAAGCCATTTTCTTTTCTTTCGCTTTTTACAGCCCTTAACTTCTTCCGAACCTTGGTCATGCACAGCAAGCTAATAAAGGAAAGTCTCGGGACCAGAGAGGCAGCCATTTTACTTTTCACTCCTCTCTCCTTATTTTAGGGTTGAGATTCTGAGAAAACTGGAATCTTTCTAATCTTCTAATTTTTATTTAGTTGCACCAAACCCACATAGGGCGGTAACTTTCTGTATACACATATTACACTGTCCAAGTGACATCACCGTCCCTTCAAGAAGACTCGCATCTCCCATCTGTTGCATGAAGGGAACAGCATGACAGACAGAGTATTATCCACTCACCAAAGCTGGGTGCACTGTGGAGGGTCATGTCCCGGATGACTCTGGTACCGAAGCACGACCACATCAGCAGGAACTGTTGGGCCACCTTCTTCAGGCACCCGGGCCTCTTCCCCGCCACCTAGAGAGAACATTTCCATGAGAAAAGAGGGGGAAGGGTTGGGATGCCGGGGTAGAATTAACCCCTAGGTCCGTATTGGGGCTTAACCCTCAGGAACGAAAAACATGTCAACAAGTCAACTATTTAATTTGCCCCTGGGGACACGCCTTCCTATTGAACTATTGTCTGGCTAGTCCAAGACGTTGCCGGGGCAACCAAATTTTACAAGCCCATATCTGGCACATAATGGCTGCAAATGGGAAGCTTGAAGACATCATTAACTAGGGGGATTGCAACCTAAGTGCCTCTGTAAGAAAGACATAGAGAGACAAGTGGCTTTGAATTGCAGGTGTCTTTTTCTTTTTTAAGCATAATTGTCAGAGTTCTGCTGTACAAACACTTCAAACATTCATTTAAAGTCACTTCTCGGCATCTAATGTAGAAAATGTAGCATAAAAATTCAGCTGAAATAACTACATGTGCTCTATTCAAGAATGCGCTGAGTCAGAACTATTAGCACCCTGTTTCCCAAATGACAAAACAAAAAATAATTTTAAAAAAAGAGTATTTTCTTCCTGACCTTGACTACACAGCGGTCCACCATGGAGTCTAGCCACTCAATGTAGGCCTCAATGGGAGACTGCTCCTCCAACAGACGGTCAAACTCCTGATACACTGTGACAGGAGGGATGACATGAGACGCTGCAGCTTCATAACAAACACATTACATACTACTACACATCAGTTTCATACCACAACACTTGACAACACTATTTGCAGGGAGAAAGATGAAACTCTGGGCATTAATTAGCAACCAGAAAAACGATTAGATTTGGAGCGAGAGTGCGAATGGCGTCTTTGTGCGTCGACTCCTGCGTATCTGTGACCTCTGATCCCGTCGGGACCCGCTCTGAGGAGCGACACTGGAATGAATTGGAGATGCTCCGCAGGGTGTTTCAGAGGAGAGTGAACTTGTTTAACCTTTTGGTCTCCATCATTAATGCTTGACTTTCCCGGCCGTGGGAATGATTGTCCCTCAGTGTGTTAACTGCTTGTGTGGAAGTAAAGTGTATATCTCTATCTGGGCTTTGCAAGCGAAAAGAGGCTCAGCACTTAAGTGTGTGTGTTGGAGTGGAATTGGGCTAGTTAAGAATCACAAACACACACCCATTTTTCAACTTACAGTGGATAATAAGCCGCCTGTGCTCCTCTCGTGAGTCCTCCATGGTGTAAAGTGTCTGCTTGGTGATGCTGTTCAAGTCCACATTCCTCCAGTCCTCCAGCATTTGAAACGTGATGTCGGCACTGTGTATCACAGTTCGCGATGCCTGGGGACAGATAAATCGACCGGACCTATATTACTGACACGCGCATTCCCATATCGCCTTATCAGCCGTATTTGTTCATATGGATTTTATTAAATTCGCAGGATGATAGGCACCTGACATAGATGGTTTAATGATGTTTGCCGCTTTAGAATCTGAGAAAATCTTCTGGATACTGGAAATAAAAAAGGAGAGAAAATATGTTTTACTCTATAATCGTCATCTTCAAGCAAGATAAAAGTGCATCATCCATAATCTCAAAGTGTAAACCATCTTGATGATATGAGTGCATTTTATAAAGTAGACACTTACATTCAAACTTGATATTCCTCAGGTTTTCAGGTAGGTCGTGAAGTGCTATTTTAAGCCACTCATCAAGCTGTTTGGCAAATTTTCGAATAACCTGAGTCAAACTGGATGGATGAGGGAAAACAGAAACAATATATGCTTTAGATACCACACACTATTTCATTAAATTTTCCTAATAAGCTCTCTTTATACTGCTTAAAAATTCAGTGCAATTTCTATTGATATTGACACATTTCCCTGACATTTACTTTAACCAAGATTAAATGATATACAACTTTACCATCAGCTGAAACACTTCCAAGCAAGGTAAACATGAACATTGGCACACAGCTCATTTCACTGAACTAAATGATTACTATGATATTTGTACTGCCAAAGCAGCAGCTTTATTTTACACTGATCACTTCGGAAATAAAGATAAGCTTTTGTATTAAGTCAACAGCTAGGCACACCTTGTTCTGCTGGTTAACCTTCACTAACAGCGGTCCAGTATTACAAGGGTAGCGGTACAATATTCATTCATTTTGAGAGTGAAGATGTGACACTCGCTCACCTGTCAGGCAGTGCTTGCAGGACGGTGGGCATCAGCACCCCAGAGATGGCCTTGTAGAGGATGGAGTCACAGACACCGACAATGTTAACCACCGTGGAGGAGCCGAGGACAGGGAGCATGTGGGGCGGCATGCCCTGCCAGAAGTGCAGCAGGAAGCTTTGGACCTGGATGTAACATAATATTCAATATTTTTAAGAGATAAGAGTTGAACTAGTGAGCATTTTCCTTATATAACTTTTTCCTCATTTAAGGGCTTTACTTTGGGTTTTTATTTTGATAAAATGGAAGTTGGTAAAACTGAAGAAATGAGAAATTAAAGGAGTAAAAAACATGGTTTAACAGAATAATCCTTGCCTCATCAAAGTTGGCACGAATGACCGTGTCTAGTATCCTCTGACAGTGCGTTCTGTACATCATGATAAAGGTTGACACCTGTGGGCAAGAACAGAGCATTAATCTAAATATATCACAAACTTAATAGCTTTTTCTCTTTTGAGCCACTAAAAGACTGATACAAAAACAAGAAAATAAATCTTGAACAAAGCTTGTGCACCAATAAATACCTGTTACAGGTCTAGGCTGGAGCGGAGTTATATAAAACAAGCTTTAGAGATCAGCAACACACAAACCATTTAAAATCATGGCCCCCCTTTTAAAGCCGGACAGCTAGTGCCTGTCCTTTGTCCATTGCTGGATCTTATTATCTCCCCAAAAGATTAAGAGTTAGTGAGGAGCCAGCGTATAAATCCTCAAGGTCCTTCTCTAAACGTAAACCCAGTGAAGGTCCCGGGGCAGATAAAAGGCTGGAGCCAGAGGGGGCACAGAGATGGTGAGATGGCAGGCAGAGGGGGGCTGTAAGGATGGACTTTTAAAAGTCCTGTTTACCCTCTCTTCTGGCAGGCTGGCGGGCAAATTTAGGTCTTTGACATTTGGAAACTCTGGCAGGAGCGTCCCCAGTTTGGAGCGTGGTGAATACGCCACTGTCTGCTTCGTGACCTCTTTCTTCCCCGTCTCGTTCACCCATGCCGCTCCCTTTTTGGAGTACATCACGTCATAATACTGAGAGCTCTCCTTCACCGCGATGCCATAGTAGTGGTACCTGAGGAGAACGGAGGGTTCATAGTTGAGGTGCACAATGCCTTTTTGACAACCAAATACAAGTATGAGAACTACTATAGTCAACAGAAAATGACAGGGAAAAAAAACTAAAAAACAATCACACTAAACAAGACTATATTATATCAGTTACATGACATGCTGATGTAATTCAGAGGAAAACATAAATTCATTCTCATCAACAAGTAGTTTTTTGCTAAAATCTGTGAGCTTTGCTGCTTTTGCGGACAGCAGAGGAAAGCAGAGGAGAGCAGAGCCACTAAACTGAGAACAACACTCCATTTCCTTTCATTGGCAGTAAAAGAGGGTCTGTGTCATTTCATTTCTGATGAAAACTCAAAGTATCTCAAGTCAAATAACAAGCAGTAACTTACTTTGACTGCCCCCTCGTCCCCAGTCTTCTGGTAGTCAGCGCTGGAAACTGTTGTCTTATAATCTGTTCAATGGAAGAGAGAAAAGGTTGTCAGTGTTTTGTGACTGCATGGCAAACTGCTGGACATGGATTTATCACTGTGCTTTTTTTTCTTTTAAAAAGGCGAGGGAATTCACACCATCTTTCCACAGTAATTCAGTCAAGTATAAGAAAAGAGAAAAGGGAGATGAAAACGGGCGACAGAAGGGGCCAAACAAGATCTTTATAAAATATAAACGTGTTTGTATTTGATTCACTCAAAGGGGGAAAACACTACTGAATTCAACACATAGCTAGGGTGTTACTTTACTCTAATACACATTATAAATTAGTGAAAAGAAAATACAGTATCTATACAGTATCTTCAGTACTGAGACTAAGCTTAATAACGTCCATTAGAAGCAGAACATTGTGAAATTCCCATAGCTTTAGCCCCAGGGAGGTCTGCAAGAAAAAGGCTTTGGGAGCCATCCATTTATGACAAGTCCAGGGGTATTACTTTTTTCCCCCCTATATCAACAATCTCTTAAAAATCTGCCCTCCCCCCTATACCCCCCATCCTCCCTCCCCCCTCACTCCTTCTTGCTCTCTCTCTTTTCCACTCCCTCCTTCTTCCTTTCCTCTCTTTTTGTCCAAGAGATTGGCTCCTTGGTCCAGCTCCCGGTGCAGAAACTTTAGCAAACAGTGTAGCTCTCCATTGTGTGGGATGAAAAAAGAGGCCAAGCTGTGAAGTTTCTGTCAGGCCCCGCTTGATAAATGAGCAGACAGGGAGGCAGCCCGGGCCCTCTCTCGTTTTTTTGTCCTGAATCAATGAAGCCTTCCTAAAGGACACCCCACACTGCTCCAGCCACTGATCTAACATTCCGCAACATCTCACCCTTCCAAATTTCCTTTAATTACACATTAATCCAGGCCCCTTCTCTTTTTCAATATCTTCCGACAGGAGCTGCAGAGGGGCGGAGGGGGGGGGGCTGAGCTGGGGGTTGGGGCCGGGGTCCGGGGTGCAGGGGGTGGCTGGGGGTAGGTAGATTGAGGAACTTCTCGGGGTTGTGGGAACAGAGGCAGGCACATCTCCTTTGGCTCTAGATTATGTGTTCAGTGGGTTTCAGGGAGAGCGACCACAGAGCTTCGCTGCACACTGAACTCGAGCTGAGTAAACTTGAGCTACTTCAACACCAGCAGCGGCACAAAAAACGATCCTTGCGTAAAATGGTCAGACTGTTGATGTATTCGCCTCATGAAAAGAGAATACCAGTATTTCTGAATCATGGCAGCTTGATTCTATGTGATTATTGCCTTCATAAGAGTTCGTACGTCAGACCGCAGCTCCTCGGCATGCATTTCCAGTGTTCAGATATTCTGTAGACAAACTTGAGTGAAGAACTCCACGTTGTAGGAAGACAGAAACTCGTGGAAATCTTCACTCAAGTTTGCCTTTTTGAACAAGCACCCTGATCCCAGAAAAGGCGGTTTGATTGCGCTGGCATATTATCAAAGAAAATTCTGTAGCCAATTTTCTTTGTGATTCCTCTCAAAGTTTCAATACATCTTTAAATGTACATTAAACACCCTGAAAAGCCAAGATAAATCTCCATTTTCATTTCGAGAGAATGCCATGCTAACCTCAGTGGTGTCACATTGTTTTTTTAGAATTACTCTCCCAGATGTTGTATCATTACTGGAGAGACGTTTTAGAGAGGGACACTACAGAAGTTACCTAGGCACTTTCATTAAATGTAGTGAATTTCGTGGGTTTTCAAGGTGTTTAAAGTAGATTTTGAGTTACACTGGAAGCCTGTGGGAGTGACGAATCAGCACAAAATGGCTATCAAATATTATTATTATTATTATCTTATATCTATTCCAAAATGATCTGAGATATTACATATAACTCCTATAAAAGGTGAGAATGACACAGTGTCCATGTGCCAATACAATTTCTATTACTTGAAAACATGGAGGATGGGCATCGACACACACTTAAAGTCACTGCTCCACCTCAGACATTTCAGCCTGTTGTGTCACCACAACATTTACAGATATTCTTCCAGACTGTTTAACCGTCTGCTTGTCTGGAGGTTGAGTCGTACCTTTCCAAAGCTGGCTGCGTTGACGGGCTGCGTGTCCTGCTTCTCACTGAAGTCCAGGTAGTGCATGTAGAGGGCACTCCGGGGGATACACACACCTTCAGCTATCTCATAGTTCTCTTCTAGCCTGCAAGAGACAACGAGCTTCATCAGTAACCCAAAAAAAACAAAAAACAAAACAGAAAATACTGGTGTTTGAGCACTGTTATTATAAAAGAGACGGAATCTAGTGAGTAATGAGTGAATCAAAGAGATTTTTGAACAGGATTGATATGATTGTGCCATTCCTGGGAAAAAACATGGAAAACTAATGTAATTTTACTAAATGTGTAGGAACCATGTGCATAAGAAAATTTAAATAAATCTTGGGAAGAATCAACCAGACAACATGCATGTCAGTAAAAGGACGTAATGCAGTTAATTAAGAGTTGTCTATTTGATGACAGCACAGTATTGCATGATAAGCTGTTTCTCGCTTTACTTTGGAGACAGACAGTGATTGATCAGAGTGGTATTTGATGTAAAACATGTAGAGAGGCAATTAGCCTAAAGAGTGCATCTTCTTCAGTGTTTAATTTGAATCAAATGTGTTTTCACTAGAAGAAGCATATTGTGCTATACTACTATCAAGTATATTCTTGAAGTGGATGCAGATGTTTTCAGACAGGAAGAATCTATGTAGATTAGAGCAGTTAAGATAAAGTAAATATGCTAAAAAGAACCCAGGAAAACAGAATTGTGTCTATTTTCATGCACCATACCACAAATACAACATTTTCCAGAGGAAAGTCATGACAGGAATTTGAAATGTATATTTTCACAAGCGACTATTAGGAATAGTAAAAAAAAAAAGAAAGTATGATTTTTTTTTTTTTAGACTGGATATTTTTGAGCTAAGTTACCTGTAACACTGCACCGGCTGTGATGCAATAGCACTGCGTTCATAAACAATCTATTACAATTTGTATTGTAAAAGTTTGTCTTTCATTTTTTTCCCCATCAAAAATAGATTGTTTTCAAGACAGCATTCTGTCAAAACTCTTTCAATACATGCAGCCAAAAATTATATCAGAGTTTATTTTTGATCCAGATAATGTCTGCCTCAAAGTTAAATTTTTCACCATCACAATATCAAAATACTGAAAATGCACAATGATACAAAATATGACAAGATAACGTATTTCTGTATATTAATATTTGTTGCTTTAATTCTAGGTGTATAATCTGATGAAAGATTACGTCTTGAAGAAGCCAAATAAGATTTTTCAAATTCCTTATCCTGTTGTAACTCAAAACTGTTTTTTTTTACAACAAAAAGCAGAAATGATTACATCAAAAAATGCATTTGTGGCTCACTGTCACATAATGTAAATCCTTATATCAACACTATATCATTTTTTTCCCTGCCCAATATTTACATTTGGATGAAGAAGCGGGAAATAAAAGAAGCGGTATGAGGAGAAATTGGAATCTCGTCCTCAAAGCCACTTTACCTTTATGTCTGATCAAATATATTACTCATAACATTACTAAGTATCTCTAAGAATCCATATCACTTGACCCAGGTAGGTCATGTAAAACTATTCACAGAGAAATGCATTTTTGATATCTAACATGGCTAAAAATACATCTTGGTTTGAAAATATTATAAAATCTTTCACCAGCAATTTAAATGTAAATGTTACCATGGTGAATTTTTACTGGGAATTACAAAAAAAGACAAACATAGCAGTAAAATATATAATTTTGACCCTCACCAGATTCTAAATGCTTGACATTCAGACTTTTCATGGACGTTTGTTTGGCGTTCCACAATGTAAGTGGAAAGGTGAAGTTAAAAGCCGTGATGATTAATGAAATGTCGACTCACTAAATGTGTAAAGAGTTTTGGAGGGTTTTTTTTAGAACAAGATGGGTAATTTGTGCCTGAAATCCCCATGAGTGCATTTCATTGCTGTAGTTTGAAACAATTTTATACATTTGCATTTTGTCATTGTATTTTTACATATTACTCAAGAACAAAAAACACAGAAATGTTTAAAAAAAACAACAACAACTTACCACTCCAGAGTAGCCGGTGTCGAATGCGGTTTAGAAGCTCTGTTATTTTCTTTTTCTTCATCTATAACACACAAAACATTTTGGTTTCTAAGGCAAAATTATTGTTATTAGGCCCAATTGAGTGACAACACACATGTGACACTAATGGCACAAATATAACCAACACAATAATGGGCAAACATATCATGAAAACTTCAACTTTTTTGAAATTATTATTATTATTTTATGCTATAGGCGCAATAGTTGCAGTAATGCCTGCACATATGGTTTAATAACATATACTGTGCTAGACACTATACATTAACTATCATATGCATGAATGAAGTAATTATTTCAAACATCAAATTTACAACACTAATTTGTCGTTTCAGTAGTTTTGTCTCAGTGGAATGCTTACTTTCATCATTGGACATATTCCCCAGGGAGGTGTGACTGGAGTATCGCTTGCTCTCACTCTCAATGAGGCATCTTTCAATCCAGCTCTCTACAAAACACATCAATGACCACAATTCAAACACAGCACAACCTGTAGGGACTTATGAAATATAACACTTTTTTAATGCAACTCAGAAAACATATGGGACCACATCACTTAGCTTATTTCACTTATTTAGACTGATGCATTTGGTCATAAGAATTTCACTGTGGGCCTATCAACTGCCATCTAGCCAACACATCAGTTTACAGCAGTTTTTGGGCTATTTGTCCTATATATTACAGCAGTTTTACGTAAAAAAAAAAAAAAAAGTATTTACATTGAAACTGCAACAGGTGTCACTTTCAAAACTCCCTTCCTGAATGACTCATTTTTTTCAGCTGTAGAATAGAGCCAAGGCTGTATTTATATAAACAGTGCAAATCGCTGCCTATACAGACACTTTAAATGTCACTAATGTGACGGGGCGAGTTGACAACAATCGATTGTATGGCCACTAGTGCGGCCATGGCTCTATTTGAGATGTTTTCACCAAAACGGCAGGAATCCTGCATTGTTCCTGGGGGGACTACAAGCGTACACACTTGCCCAAAAGAGCCTGCGCACATTGATGGGCCGGCCTGCTGGAATAGAAGCCATTGTCCTGTTTTAATTTCTACTTAGAAATAGCTCAACTGGTGTCCTTTCTGGGACAGAGCGGCAGGAAAGCACAAAAGCTTTCATGTAGAAATAGCCTGATAGAAAGGCACTCCATTTAAATTCTTTTTTTCATTTTTTAAAGAAAAGTATTGAGGTATTTGCTATTTAAATGTAATGAAGTAGCAAAAAGTACATGTTTTATATAATGCCTGTTTACTTCAGTGCAAGGAAGCATTCTTTATCAATCAAACACTTTTCCATACTTAATAAGCTGGAAGGCTTATTCTGATGACCTCCTCTTCCCCCTCGGGCTCAAAGTTTAAGTGATATTTTTCTGAACTGATTTGTTTGCAAAACCTTTTTCTTCACAGTAGCTACTAAGTAACTGCAAGTGTTAAAAAGCACCGTGAAAAAGTAAAAAGTAGGATATTTGACTTGAAATTTAGTGAAAAAGTATCATGTACCCTAAAATGGAAATACTAAACTAAACTATCTCAGACATGTAGTTAAGTACAGTGCTTAAGTAAAACTATGTAAACACTGTTACTTCCCCAACCCCTTGAACAAAAAAACAACAACAAAACAAAAAAAAAACAACAACAACAAAAAACACACCACATAATATTTCTTGAAGTCGTGTAAATCCCTTTTTTCCGCATGGGAATTGACAACAATCACCATAGCAGCAGTTGCCAGGACAGACTGTTGGCAAGGCGACCTGCTCGGTCCAGTCAAAGGGGGGTTTTCAGAGGAGGTCACAGAAATTGAAAAGTTTTAGGGACTTAGAAGTTTTGACTAGATGAAGAATCTACACCTAGATGTGCGGCACGTGCTCAGAGAAAAGGTCAGACTGCCATTAGTGTCCCATCGCTCCGCAGTAACAGACTGAGCGCGCTCACAACAGACATGCAGGAACTGAGGATTACTTTTCTGTTTTTTTTTCTATGTTATGATAAATATGCCATGAACAAAATACTATAATTATTATGAATAGCTTACCCTATAATAGTCCAAATTAATATTATCATCATCATCAGCATTAACATTAACAGGGTGTTAAAGTTATTCTACATAATATGCCAATTATTACACTATTAAGAAAAACAGCTTGTGCATTTGCATTTTGACGATCAATAAAACACCACCAGTGTCACCAACAGCCTTCAAATACAGATTCTGACATCTCTAATTATCATACTGGCTAATTTTGTGTAGATCTATTTTCTACTGGTCATGTCCATCTAAAAAAGCCAAACCCTGGACATCAAAAAGTGAGTCCACTGAAGTGAAGCTAATTCTCCACAGAGGCTCAAATCCCAAGCTTCATTTGCCACAGGCACAGATAAGTTGGGGATCTAAATAATTGGATTAAATTTGATCAACAAGTGAAACGGATGTTAGCTCATTTATTAAAGACTAAACTACCCTACGCTACACCAGTATACTAAAAAGTAGATAGCATTTTTTTAGTCTAAGCCTAAATGAAAGTTTATTAACCAAAGTTAAAATTCAGTTCATCACCCGTCTTAATTTTAACAAATGTCACATGTCAGCAGATAAAAAACAAACTCATAAAGCTGTATAATTAGCTTGATTTTAATTTAATGTTCTAGATTGGGCATTAATCCTTAATGTTTTTTTAAAGCTAAATAAAGCACTTTTATTTTTACTCACCCTATACCATAAACCAATACAAACAATATATATAAAGCAATATATTTTATTGATAAATCCTTACTGTTTTTTGTTTTTTTTCCAGTTTTCAGTTAATTTACTGCTAATGCTTATTCAGTTTTCCCAATTTTGGGCTTACCTGAAAAGTAAGCTAAAAAAAAAAAAAGCAGGTGTATAGCACTTTAAAGTGCATCATGATGTGTGTTTGTTGTTAGTTTTTTTCTTTCCTTTATAATGTTTTTTTTAATTAGTTAAATTAAATAGATGCTTGAAAAAAAAACAACAAAAAAAAACTGCCAGCAGCAATTGGGCCGAGCAAATTTTAAAGACACCAAAGACTATTTCGTACACTGATTAACTTCCTTGATTTTTCTTTAACCAGTAGATGAGTTCGTACTAAACCACAACACCACCTCCCATGACAGCTTACGACTAAAAAACACCGTCCGCCACGAATAACTCAAATTTTAAGATCAAATAAATGAGGAAAAACAGGTGAAATCGTCACTCAAACATCCAGACACTTCCTCTAAAAGACTCTGGAGAAAGTTTGAGAGTTGCAGAGTTCCCAGCAGCAGAAGCGTGAACAATGTTCCCGAGCGGACGCCGATTCTCTCACCACATCCAGGCGAGGCAGAGCCGGCACAAACAGAGGGACTAACCTGTGGAATCCATATCAGGCTCCTCCAGCAGCCCGCAATGCATCCTCTTCCCATCAACGACACTGGCTCCTCCAAGAAAATGGCTTAGCACACGTTTCCCCCTCCTCAGCGGGTCTTCCCTTCGCCTCGCTCTCTGTGTTTCCGTGACCACTGCCCGTCACAGGAGACGTTGAGGATCTGAGGTTCGCCGAGAGAGGGGTGGGTGTTGGTGGTGGCTGTGGTGGAGAGGGGGAGGTGGGGAATGAGGGAGGAAAGAGAGAGGGTGGGGTGGGGGGGGGAGGAGGAGGTAGAGACTCCAGAAATCCAGCGGGGGGAAAGCCAGACCCGTCAAAATGTTTGCTGATGTTTCATGGGAAAGGGGCTGATTTTATAGGAGCCCTGATGGGGACATGTCATTGATAGGCTTGGAAGGCTGATGAATGGCCCCAAGTCAGATGGGGATGTGGCAAGGCTCACTGGAAGTCTTTTGTGGGGCTGTTTTGAATAAGAAAAGCTCCCTCCCAACGAAAAAAAAAAGAGGCTTAGATCTACGCAATCCTAACACTGTGGCCTCCCCGTCTTCCATTATGGTGTTTAATACGTTTTTATACACCCCCCAGCTCCAAATACACATACACATACCCACACAACCGCCGCTCCCGCCATCCCTTGTAATTTTAACTCCCGTCCGCAGATCCCATGGACACTTGTTGGCACATTTGCTCTGTCTTTTCCCTCACTGGCTCGACATTCCATTCACCGATCATGTACCATAAGATCTTTGCGATAACTTTTTTTTTAGAGAGTTGGCATATCACACGCTCAGCTACTCAACCAAACCCCAAAAAAATCACACAAGCGTGAATTTTTTGGTGGAGTTCTCACTGCCTTTGCTCTCCCTTTTTCGCTGTGGCAACCTTATTTTGGTGTGCCTCTGAGAAGAGGGAATGGTCACAAAGGGGGGAAGTAAAAGTGCAAAGCCCGAGGCTGGGAGGGCTCTGATGGAGTGCCTGAGAGCTGGAGAAGGGAAAGCTGTGATTAGAATATGAATGGAACCACAGGAGAGGGGGAGAGGAGAGGGAAAGAAGAGGGAGAGGAGAAAGGCGGATTATGGCTGAATTACTCACCACACCATGGATAGCAAAGGAGGACTTTCTCTTCCAGCGCGCAGGCGTGGGGGCGACTGCCTCCGCTCACCAACAAACCGCACGGCCCACGCTCTGCCACCTGGGAGCACGTGTGGGACAGAGTGGCAGCAACACACCCACGGGACATTGCACACAGTATATGGTCACACTTTAGTTTAGACTGGGGTGTCTGTTGATTCAGACTCCTGTGGGAAGAGCAGAACTATTTCAAAGAATCAAGGAAACATTTTTTTAACCTGTCATCAAAGATCCTCTATGTTAGAATGAAAAATACTACTATAATAATATTACAATACATCAATGATACAATACACACAGGCCTAAATACTGGCTCATGCAATGCCATGACCTCAAAGGAGGATCTAATTAATTTCAGTCAAACAAGGAGAAGGTGGAGTCTCTGTCTCCCTCGGTGGAAGTCCTTTTTCCATCCTGCCACTGTCAACTGCTTATTAGAGCCTCATTAAAGAGGACAGGTGCAGCCACCAAAAGGGCCTCTTCCACCCTTGCTATTCTCACACACTCTACCAGCACAAACGGATGTGTACCGCTTTTGTGCAATTAAAGGGCTCCAATTGAGTTGTGTGTGTGTGTGTGCGTGGGGGGGGGACCTTTAAGCTACATACATGTTGGTGGTATTCAGACATGGGTTTAAAGAGGCAACGGTATAATGCAATGCAACTTTCTCTGCCTATTGACAGTGATTTGGGGTGTTGCAGTAACAAGCAGATGCGCTACACCTTCCTAAAATGTCACTCTACCCATTGTTGTGTCAAGCATCCAGCTGTCTACTCGTCATTAAATTAATTTTAATGAGTCGTCCCCTTCTAACCAGGAAGAAGCCTTAATCACCTTTGGGCACAAAAACCCCACAAACACTTTTGCCAGTTTTATGAGCAACCGATTAGCTCCTGATGGACTTTATTAGATCGGGCAGCAAACATGGAGAGAAACCTGAACTTTGTATTGTGAGACGCTTCGCAAAATGACAGTTTTCCCATGCGCATCTCAGCCTCAGTTCTGGTAAAAGCAGGAGCCGATTCCCCTCTGCACAGCACTGGGTGCAACTCTAAGTTGTGTAATTCTGTGTATTTGTGTACTTTGCACCGATTTCCGAGGTGAATTCTGAATTTTCAGCAAAGTAAACATGACATGGTATACCTGGTAGTGTTTTCTTCCCATTATGCAATCTAACTACTTTAATGCCCCTGCTATTTGTCATTGTGGCTAAAAGAAATACTAAAACACAACAGCTAATTGTGAAATAATTTTTGTGTTTATTATGTACACATACAAAGAGCATCATGTATTTATGATGAGAAACTTGCTTTCAAAAACTATTAACATAATGAGAAACATGAAAAAAAATACTGTTTTAAATTTTACAGTTTTCTGGTTTGTGAACAACAAAAAAAATGAAAACGCTCATAACTTTTGCCCATTCATTACAGCTTTTACTATTTAATTTATGTCAGACTTGTCAACTTAGCTCCTTGGCTCTAAACCTTAAATTTTCTAACGTACACAAACCCTGTATCTGTCCTTGTCCAGGTCACTCGTTGTAGCGCGCTAGTTTGAGGCGAGGCACAATATTCATGGACTGCAGCTCCTGGAAAAGCAGCTTGCAGGCGTACGGGATGCGCAGGGAGGAAACGTGGCAGGACGACTTACAGTAGTGGCACCTGGAACACAGAGAGAAGACAGGAACACAGAATTAGGCTGGGGACACACTGGAGGATTACCGGGTGGATTTCCACCAGATTTTCCCATCCAACACCCTGATCTGAGGCTTATCAAACATGATTATTTACAACCCGACATCTGGACCGGTCTCGAACACATCCTGTGGCATACGAGGATCAGAGACTCATTCCAAAGCCACCTATAGTAAATGAGAGCCGAGTTCACAGTGAGGTGAGATGGAAATGTTACATGAATGACAGTAAAGCGTACCTATTTACAGTCCTTGAAATTGAAATTTTGGGAATCCCTGTTCTACAATGAATCTAAGTAACCTAGCTACCATTACCTTTTTTCTGCTGAAGCCGCCGCCCCTCCAGCTCTGCCTGCAAACTGCACAGCCCACACTGACTGTGTCTCTCCAGCCACGGCTTTATCCAAATTCTCAGTTTTTTCAGTGCATATTAATGTGCATCATGTGAGTTCCCGTGAGATTAGAGGTCAGTGACGTTTCAGGAGTCAGTTGTTAAGTGTGTAATACTGTATTCTTGCTAACTGTCTAGTGTGAGCATAATTACAACTGAGAGAAAAAAACCTGGTTATGTGTGTGATGCAATACATTTTCAAGATCGGTTAGGATCTTAAATAATATTATCTTCTATAATAATATAATATTATAAGAACTCAAGGATTCATCTTTAGATCAGTTTAGAGGCCGTCAACGGGTTTCTGAGTTTGGAATAACTGAACAACAGCAAAAGCACCATCAGGTCTGCAGTACAGACAAAAAAGCCCAACTCACCACCCTGAGTATCCCAGAAGGCCGCACTGTCCGCACACATCCACCTCAAAGGCGTCACTGGAGATCATGAGGCGCTCCAGCAGTAACATGCTAGCTCCGTAGCCAATCAGACAGTCACGCTCCATCTCCCCCAGTCGCAGACCTCCGTCTCTGGAGCGCCCCTCGGTGGGCTGCCTGGCGGGGGGCGCGGACACACGGGGCGAGCACAGACAGGTGAGACAGAGTACAGAAACAACTGCAGATGACACTGTAAGTAGGACTACAGACAGCTTCTGAAAATCTGTTCTCTTCACAGGAGTTTAGGTACATGAGAGTAATATCTGTGTTTTTGCATAGCTATTTTTATTATTCATTTTTGTTTTTTGGTAATGGAATTACAATGAGACTAATGCCTTTACCTGGTAAGAACGGCTCGGGGGCCGCGGGCTCTGGCGTGCATTTTGTCGAGGACCATGTGCTTCAGTTTCTGGTAATACACTGGTCCAAAGTAGATATAGGCCTCCAGTGGTTCTCTGAGGAAAACACAACCGTTAGACATGAATATCGAGCTACTATAACCATTATCGAGCTCTATTCAACACCAGAATACAACAAATGAGAATTACGATTATAATTCAAGGACATATCAACATTTTGACTTTGTTACCCAGTGATTCCGGACGTGACGTAGTCTTTGCCCTGGTAGTTGTATCCGTAACGGATCAGATCCTCACACACATCCTTCACCTTGCTGCCTCCGAAGGCTGTACCGTAGTGAAACCGCCCGTCCAGGACTCCCGCCTTCCCGGCCAGCAGCTCAATCAGCTTCCCCACCTGACAGAAACATGAGACACACCGTTTGAAGTCCTGAACTACAAAACTGACACGGCTCATAATATACATCTTTTGTAATTCATATTCACTTGCGGGTGAGATGTGTTTACAAGTGTAGCCCTATGGGTGGGACCAGCAGTCTAAGGATGACTGATTTCAACTCTTCCACGGAGGTCACAGCCAGAAGACCCCTGACCCCGTCACATAAAAGGAAACACCTACTCTCATTTCACTCTTAGGCCACAGAAACATCCTCCCAGGCCAAACATTTCTCTGTCTTTTCCATGACAACCGCAGCTAGCAAACACACAGGGGCCGACTACTTTACCAGCAAAGATCATTAAACTTTACAGTGTAACGTACAAAAAGCTGGCAGAGACACGGTGCCAAGTTTCATGTCATTCACATTTACTAACATTCAACATTTTTGATGCACTGCGTTTGTTTGATAAAACTTGTACACACTGCTTCAGACGGGCTTCGCTGGCAGCCGTTTCCGCAGCAACAAATATCTGTTTGTGAACAGTAAGATTGCTGCTTAGCGTTGTCAATGGACGTGTGCTCTGGAAGCCAATGATAACCCAGAGGAGTAAGTAGTTGGGATAATGAGGTTTTTGTCTCAGAAGGGCCAATAGAAACCTATGAAGAGTGAGGGTCAACACAGCTACTGGTGTGACTCTGGCTCTTGTGGATATCAGACTGAGCTCCGAGCCAAAAGCACAAATAAGAATCGTGTTCGACTTTTGGATTGGGTGTCAATTTACCATTTTCAAATTAAACAAAAGCTGATTAAATTTCCCCATAAAAGTAGTCTGAAGTTAAAACAAAATCTGCTCTCCTGAAGGCGGCTTGCTGCGGTGAACAGTCGTACCGTCATTCTGGAGGGATATCCATGAGGGTTCATGATGATATCTGGACAGATGCCCGAGTCACAGAAGGGCATGTCCTCCTGTGGAACAATGAGGCCACACACACCTGACACACACACACACACACACACACACACACAGAGACGAGAAAGTTAAACAAGCTGAAGTCCATACACACATCTGTCAAAGACCAGCAAGGTGAATATACAACTTTTAGAGAACTGACTGATAAAGCATGATGAGTTCACATTAATCTTTAAATTCATCCAAAATGTCAAAACCATTCAAACTGAACTGCATTGTCCATTAACCTAGCTAACCACTCAGAGTCCAGACTAATAAAATGGGCAAAATGGCAGTAAAACTTGACTAAAATGTTAACAACGCATATCATCATTCTTTAAATTGTTTTGCAAACTGCTAGCAGCTTAGTGTGGACCTCCGGTTGAGTGTGACATTTCCATACTCATGTGGACAGACAGTCTCTCCTTTTGATTCACATGATGTGGGGGACAAGGGCCCTGGTAGCCAGGAGTTTAAGTGTGAGTGCAAATGTTTGCCGAGGGGCCGAAGCACTCTTCCCTGGCCAGGGTAAACAGATTGTAGGCCCATTTGCAAATGAAAAAAAAAGAGAGAGAGGAGAGAAGAGAAGGGAGCAGGAAGTGGAGAAAGGTGCTTAGCTTGACAGGGAGACCGGGATTACACATCCATGACTTTCAGTTCAACTCAGAGGAAGTGGAGGGGATCAACTTGAGAGGAGAAATTGAATCCGTGCACGTGGGAAAAATTCACTATTAGCGGACCAGTCACCCACACAGCGTGGACTGTTGATGCCTTACAACAGGATGTTGATTGGGAACAAGTGCAGCGATTTACTGGGCAAGCACATAAGAGAGGGAAAGTCATCCAACAGCAGGAAGGAGAGAACATGAAAAGAGAAAAAGCGAATTTTGGAGGGCCAGGAGAAAAAGTAAAAGGGGGAAAAAAAGAAGGAAAAGGCAGTAAAAGAAGTTTGAATATTGGGGTAAATGCTGAGTGAAAGAGAGGCATGAGAGGGAAATAGTGAGTAAAGAAACTAGAGGAAAATGGCTGAGAAGACCAACAGAAAAAAGCAGAGTGACGAAAGAGAGAGAGCAAGAGAGAGAGAGACACAGAGAGAGAGAGAGAGAGAGAGAGAGAGAGAGAGAGAGAGAGAGAGAGAGAGACACTAGTTCCCATAGCAGACATCCTTAGTGTTGTTTGTTTTGTGTGAAAGTGAATGATAAAAGAGGCATGAAATCAGCAGAGAAAGGCAAGACAACAGCAAGGGTCCAGAGCCCTCCATCACACCCCATACAGCTCCGCGGTGGCGGCTCACACAATGGGCCCCTACTACTGACAACCCCTCCACTTCTTCCCCCAACACCCCTTGCACGGCCACTACAGCTGTGTATAGGCCTGTGTGTGTGTGTGTGTGTGTGTGTGTGTGTGTGTGTGTGTGTGTGTGTGTGTGTGTGTGTGTGTGTGTGTGTGTGGGTGACCAGTAAATAATTAACTTATTCTGCTCTGCTGACCAGGGCTTATGAGACTAGTCATGAGTAGCTGGACCTGGGGTGGGAGATCTATTACTGTGGCCAAACTCACTTCAGAACACTCAAGTCAAATATATGAATACTATATATTTGTGAAACAACAAAATTTGGGATTTATACGTACAGCAGCCCCATTGGAACGCAAGTTTTCAGCGCTAAGTGCCCTTAAATCAGTATGTTGGGGTAAAAACACTGACATGACTGCATCTAAAAGTTGTTCTACTTCAGTTACACATCTGGGACTTTCACTCCGGATCGAGCTCTCCTCCAGCTAACCCCCCGGCGACCCCTGTCTTCTTCACTATCTGAGACAGAAGACATTGTCCCACCCCGAGTTGACCGCCCAGTGGCCACCACGTTAATGAAGTGAGTAAATTATGCATGGCGCCAGTTAGCTTTCTGATTAAAACATCATACCAGCCCTCTATAGGGGAGGTGCTGCAAAACAATGGAGGTTGTAAACACTTTTCCCAGGAGCAGCAGAATACTGCTGGGGTGTAATAAATTTGCATAGTCTGGCACAGGACAAAGAGCCAATTAATTGAAAAGCAGCCCTCAAAAGATGAGGACAGGGGGGCAGCGATGGAGCAACAGCCACTGGAACTTGACTCAACAAATGCTCCAGCGCAGAGACTACCAGAAAACTTTTTAGTTGCGTAAAACTTTTCACAACAAGCCGAGAGTTCAGCCTCAAAGAAATGAACGTTAATGACACCCTTTATGTTGTTACTTTGCACATATTCAGGTTTGAGCTCAACATGCTGCGCTGCTCTCAGAGAGAAGACAGTGTGACACTGCTGAGGTTTGCACCTTTCTGCCCGTGCCGACTGCTGAACTTGTCTCCTATCTCCGGCCTCCTGGTTTGCCTCAGGAGGATCTTGATGAGGAAAGCATCTTCAGCGTTGGACGAGATCATGACTTTCTCTATGTAGGAGTCTGTTGAGCCCTTATAGCTGCAAAGGTGAAGTGAGAGGACAGGAATAACCAACGTGATTTTCTTTATAGCAGGGTTGACTGAAAGCGGGTAACGTTTTGTCCTGTCAAACACAACATGTGATGAAAATATAGATTTTATAGGATGAGACTGTAAACTTAAGCAGTAGCTGGAGCAGTATGCTTCACATTTCCCACTTCCTGAGATGTACAGAAGCTTAACTGGTAGGTCTATAGTGAAGTAAAGCTAGTGGAGGTTGTTTGTGGACCACGACAATGTGAATGCGGTGGGGTGGATGGGTGTGGTGGTGGTGGGAGCTGCTGTGCGCTCACCTGACGGGCACGTCTCTGTACTGCGGCTGGCCTGGCTGGGTACTGCCCTCCAGTGGCGTCTGGGTGACAGTTGGCATGGACTTGTTCACCAACACCTGCTTGTTCTCCACTCTCTCACCTGCAGCACAGGAGACACATCGGTGTTTCCCCACACACTCTTAATATTTGGGCGGCCTGCCCAGGCAAATCAACAGCCCGCCAAGTACATTTTGGTTTTGGATTCATCTCGGTGCCGTGAGGCATTAAGCTGGCAGTTCTCGCCAACGTAGTTTTCACACAATCAAAATTTAATGCTGGCAAGCACAGAAAGTGTGTTGATGAACTACAATGACCAGAATTCATTGCACCTATGACGCAGCATGTGCTGCTTCGAGTCACAGCGTGTGACACAAACGGAATGGAGACTTAGTTTGAAACGAAGCCTCGATAATCAGATGTAAGTATAATAGTCAGCTAATGTTGCAATGCCATTAGTTCATAGTAGATTGAGAAAGTGAAAAAATACTGGGCTAAACGAAACGTCAAAAACAACTGGTCAACAACATGTGGTAAACACTGCACATAAAATCATCACTATGGCCACTCAAACTAATTTATATATTGTAGAACAAACAAATTCCATTATGTTTGTATTTTCAATGAAACATTAACTTGAGGCATACACTAGAGACTAGACACTAGAGTCAGGTGAAGCATGCTGGGTCTCTTTCCTGCTGCTACTCACCAGGGGAGCAGATGCCATCAGCATCCAGGATGCTGTGCCTCCAGATGGGCTTTCGTGTGGCAGCATCCAGCATGGGTCCCATCACCTTGTCGAAGGTCTGGTTGGTGTAGCGCCTCAGGGTGCACTTGGCGTTTTTATAGACAAGGCACCTGCCAAATCCTGGAGGGAAACATAATTACGGTTAACTGTTAGAAATTAGGCTTCCTAAGTGTCTGCTACATTAAAAGGTTGCCGATATGTAAACAATATCTTGAAATGACATCAGCCTTTTTTCTTCAAATCAAAATTTGAACACAAGTGAAATCAAGTGAAAATGAAGGTGAAGGTAAAGAAATTGTGCGAGGCTGACAAAATGCTCCCTGTCACTTTGACACAGACGGTTCTGAACCACTGAAGCTGTCTCACCCCTGTCCAGCGAGGCCTTGTTGAGGACCAGAGCGTCCTCTATGTCGTAGCCGCTGTAGCTCATCACGGCCACAGTGGCGTTCTGACCAGCCGGCAGCTTCTCAAAGTCGATCAGCTCGATAGTCTTTGTTTTCACCATTGGCTTCTGAGGATAGGCCAGCAGGTACATCAGGGTGTCGATACGGTTCCGCTGGTTGTAGCCGATAGTACCTGGAGAGAGGTGGAGAGATATTTCTGTTAAAACATTTTGTACACCATACACATATATGTATAAATATATATATGAAATGTTTTTTTTTTTAGATGTTTCACGACTTTGTTGCTTATATGTTGCGCTCAAACGATTAGTCAATGAATCGATTAGTTGATCAACAGAAATTTAATCGGTTGTAATTCTGATAATTGTTTTAGTCATTTATGAAGTAAATATACCAAACATTTGCTGGTTACAGCTTCACAAATGCTAAGATTTGCTGCTTTTCTCCATTTCATAAAATGAATACTTTGGGGGTTTCTTGGCAGCTGCCTAAATAATTAAACCAAAAAAATAATCGATTGATTAATCGATAATGAAAATAATCATTAGTTGCAGCCCTACTTATATGCATATTATCATTTTCAATGTCCTAAACTTCAACTATGTGTGTGTAAAGTCATTGTCAGTGAATCAGCCATTTCCTGAGGGAGTAGTTTATTATAGGTGTTTAATCCTCCTGTTGAGCGGAGCAGGGCAGGACGTGGTCTGGGCCGTCCCAGAGCAGCAGAGTGGAGGAACAGGGCGAGTTATGGCATAAAGCCTGGCCTCCCTGGAAGCCTTGACATTTGTCAGATGCTATTACTTCACAATCAGGCTACAAGCACAGAGTCTGTGATAATAGGCCGGGGCCACACAACCAGATTTGCACATGTATAGGGCCGTCCTCACAAAACAGACAAGGCAGAGGATATTGGGCCAAATATAGTTCCAGTCTGTGTTTTTGTAAAGATGGGGGGAAGGGAGGAGGGGACGGGTGGAGGAAAAGGGGAGGGGGGGGGGAGGGTTAGGGGTGACTGGGGCTCTTACGAATGTTAGCAGGGCCGTTTGGGGAAGTTTTGGTTACCAAGGAGCTGTGGGTGCACACTCTGTGGTCTTTCGCAGCTGAGCACACTGACCCCCTGAGCACAGCCAGAGCAGACACAATGAATTGCTAATGACACTCTGGGTGACTGGCAGGGAAAGGGCCTCCGCACACACACAGTACAATGGAGAACCTACACAAGCGCCCCATGTTTGATGTCCATGCGCATACACACTGACACACAGAGTGACACACACACACATACGCAAACCCTCAATCACACACACAAATGTATGCTGACAAGTAGTAGAGCATATTTTGGGGGTGTGGGTGAGACAAACCGATTGGCAGATTTAGCGGGGGTTATGTGTGTGTGTGTGTGTGTGTGTGTGTGTGTGTGTGTGTGTGTGTGTGTGTGTGAGGGAGGGTGGGGGGAAGGAATTGTGTGCGTATAAGATTTAATTACTGTAAGTATTAGTGTGTTTGTGTGTATGCATGCACATGGGTAAATACTGCAACTGTGTGGAGGATGTTTGACAAGGGATTCGAGATCTTCAAAGGCTGAGAGAAGCTGCAGACAGAAGATGCCTGCGCAGCTCAAGAGATGTCTTACCCATGGCCTGCTTGCCCATAGCGCACTGGTATGTGTTCCTGGGGGACTGGTTATGGTGGGGGTAGGGGATCAGACCGGCGCAGACTCCCAGTAGCGTGAAGGGCTCAATCTCTAAGTGTGTCGTGTCTCTACGGAAATACAAATGAATAAAAGCGGTGCTGAAATTAGATGAGAAATCCAACCGAGACTGAAAAGGATAAGAGGAGGTTTTTTTTCCATTTTTAATGTTGGGGCAGAAACCCAAATCAGTTGCCACTCACTTGTTAATCATGTGTTCGTAAAGGGCAATCTGACAATCATTCTCCTCGTTGACGTCCAGGTATTCCACCAAGCTCTCGTGCAGAAAATCTTCAAAGTTTCTGGGGTCAAGAAAAAGCGTGTTTGAGAAATCTGAGAAAATCAAGACGACAAACTCTATCATAAAAACAGTTGACAATTGACAATCTGCTATTGTAACACACATGATTACTGGAGTACAGAGGATAACGAATGTGCTCCTCTAAAATAAACCGAACAAGTAGCGCCCACATTCCCAGCCTCACCTGTAGCCCTGGGACAGCTCTTCAATGTGTCTGTTCTTCACCATCGGCTGTCCCTTCTTCACTATGATGTACGGCCTGACAGGGAACAACAACACAGGTTAGAGGAGAATATGTCAAACTGCACAATGGTCACTTTTTACCTTTTCTTTGTTGTTAAAAGTGACTTTTACAAACAAAATCTACCTCATGGGGTCCCAATCCTTGAAGTTTCCTAAATGTTTCTATTCTACATTTCACAAAGTAGGAAAACCTCTCAAACAAAACCCTGTTTCAGCCAAGAGTTTAAATTTACTGTGTAAGAACAATGCAATAAAACATGCAGGGTACAAGTGACCTGTTGGTATTAGAGAATTTTAGCGTTAATCAATAGAGTGTGTTCCCGACCTGCACAGTCGTCCCCCGTCAGAGGAGATGTAGACGCAGCGGTCGGTCAAGTTGGTGGAGATGGACACAAACTCATTGATGAAACCGGCCCTGCGCATGAGCCTGAAGGTGTTCACCAGCTTATGGTGATCTCGAATCACACCTAGAATGTTACCTGGGTACACAATACAAGACAGACAGGTGGATGGATGGACAGAGAGAGAGAGAGAGAGAGAAACGAATGCATAGTTGTAGTTGTAGTAGCGATACGTTTAGTCTACTGTCGTATTGTCGCACTATATGTGAGGTTGGGATACATTTTGTCCTGCACCCAGTGAGAGTGGGTAACTGTCTTATATTGCTTCAGCACCAATTAACCAAGTCAAACTCCTTGTGCACCCGTTGCACTTGAAAATTTACGCGATTCTGACTCTACAGCACACATCCATAAACTACAAAGATGGAAAGAAATAGAGAAACACACAGTGAAGCATACATTTAGTAGCGGACTCTGTACCAAACCCCCCAGAGACTTGCAGCGGGTGAATGCATAGCTAAAACCGCCTGCAGGGGTTGTGCTCATATCAAGTCTGACAGACAAATGACTGGAGAACAGAGGAGACTCAGTGCACTGCCTCTGTGTGAGGGTAGATTTGCAGGCAGCACGCTCTGAAGGGCTTTGACACCTGCTGCTACCAACTAATTAAATGGTATGGCAGCTAATATAATTTGACAGTTATCAGTGGCTAGAAAAACATATACAGTAATTACTGGGCCAAGTTCTGTCTCAAGAATAATACCTACTGGTGCCATAAAATTAATGACTTATCGGCTACCCTGTAAAATGCAAAACTGCCTTCTGTAAACTGGACAAAATAACAAAAATGTTTCCCTTCATGTTCGTAAGCAATGCATTCAAAACAGGGTGGATTAAAAGTTCTTTTCAAGTCATCAATTACTGAAGCAAAAGCAACCAGTACTAATTCTTTCTGTATTTATTCCTTTATTTGCCTGTGTGTGGGTGTGTGTGTGTGTGTGTGTTTTACCATTGAGGAATACCAGGAAGACGCTCGGGTAGGACAGCTCCTCTCCACACAGCAGGTTGACGTCCTCTACTCCCAGGTTGAAGGCCAGTTTGATGATGGGACCGTCCTCCATGTCTGTGGTGATGTGAGTCATCAGGGCCAGGTTCTTCACCAGACCACAGGCCTAGGAAGGCAACAAAACACCAAGTACAGCCATTTAAAAAAGGTACGCCCTAGTGCATTTACACATTCTAACACCACACACAACACAGGCCCAAGGACAAGAACACTTCTAGTTAGGCCTTTGTGATAACCAAATATTTACACTAGCGCCACATCAGTTATAACTGACTCAATGATAAAATTCAATTAAAATCTCAGGACAGTTTCGTCTGATTCTGTACAAGAAAAACAGGTGCAGTGGCTCAAGCGTGGGGAAGCACATCTCTGTATAGGCTGACCTGTCAATAAACATTCCTCCATCACAGCTTTCTTCCATGTTCTTAAGCATCACTAGGGTAAAAACCATTAAACCTTTTGAACTATGAAAGTTTAATGGATTTTAAATGAAGGCTGTTGCACACAAAATGTATTGGTATTTAATGTTAAAGCGCTATTTTTTGCTCTTCAAGAGTAGCTGAATTATTTATTTATTTCTAGAAGTAGTCTATAACCAGGCTAATGAGAAAATATTGACTGGTTTGTAACTGGACAGTGTGGAAATGTTTACAGCAAAAAACACTGCAATAAAGACACAAGATGAAACTTTTAATCATACTGCAATACATACTGTTGTATGTACTGTGGCTGGGTGAAATGCAACACTGATATCAGTTAAGAGTTTTTCTATATAGCCTATTTATAGCACTTTAAAATATGGGCCAGTGTGATATCTTTCTTTTTCTATTCATTAGAGTGCATTTCACAACACAGTGGTTAACAGAATTTTTGCCTTTGCAATTTCTCATTGACCATAAAATAATTTGCATAATAATTTGCAGTAACTGTCAGTGACAAAATTCTCATGAAACAAGAACTCATATTTGGCCTCTTCTTTACTTTTCCTTGGCATTTTGTTTATATCTATTTGTGTATATCTATTCTGTTCCATACATACTTTCAGCTTAGAGTTTAGCGGATGTTTGATGTGAAGAGCTGTTTGCTTTCACACAGACACACTGTTAGCATAAGCATAAGCCCGTCTCTGAGGTCAGGTGGCTCGTCCTGTGCAGCTCCACTCACCTCTCCCTCAGGAGTGTCGGAGGGGCACAGCATGCCCCACTGGGACGGCTGCAGGGAGCGCGGCCCGCTGACCTTCCTGGTCTTCTCAAACTGGGACGAGATCCTGGTCATCATGCCGAGGGCCGAAATAAAGGAGAGGCGAGACAGGACCTGCGTGACACCCTGACGGTCCATCTTGAATCTCTTCAGAGACCAGTTCCCCTGAGGACAGGAAACAAGAAGCACGATAATCCAACATCTGTATTCACAGTTCTTTATTATCCTGCCTGTGGATCCACTCTCATATTTTAGTTTAATTCCAAGACTTAGAATTATGATATTACTTACATAATAATAGTAATAATAATAATAATAATAATAATAATAAGATATTTTATTGATTCCTGTACGGAAATTCTATGTTTTGCTGGCCCCCCTCCACAGGTAGGTAAGAGGTCAGGCGTCTTGCTCAAGGACACTACAGCAGGGCAGATGTTTGCCAACATGGGGATTCAAACCCGATTCCTCCAGTTGAGGGCCATCTCTAATACCTCATTCATTCTTTAACTGAATATTGAAAACACAATTTATATAACTTGCTCTTACTCACCGTGGATATGGCATTGACCATGCCATTGGTGATCTGATCCTGGCGCATGTGCTTCACCACATCAAACTGAGCCGCTCTCTGCTTGGGGATGATCTGGTCGGCAATTTTTTTCAGTTCGGAGTTGAACTTCTTAAACAGATCCTCAAACAGCAGAGACAGGAGCTGGGAGGACAGAGGGAGTGGAACACGATGAGAGACTACAGTCACTGTAAGAAGTTTTTAGACGATATTATACAGTTGTTAAGTCTTTAGACGCTGAGTAAGAACAACAATAATTTCAGAGATAGAGCCGTCATCGTATCTTCAGGAGTCACACGGTCTAACTCTCAGATCAGCAGCTCCTCCTGGCACGCTACAGCTGTTCCTGTCCCTAATCAGCAAAGAGGCGCGTTCAGTGTCAGATTTAATAACCAGGTGTGCCAGCTCACTGATAAGCCTGACCTGGCCTCCCTCCCAGGTCCCTGTCCTCCTCCGCCAGGCCTACAGGAGGCAACCTCTCTCACAACCCCCACCCACCCAGCACATTAGCATACATCAAAACAAACAGGCAGCACCGCTTGAAATTAATAAAGAAATTAAGCTTCCGTTGCGCAGCCGGCCCAATTAGTTGAATGTCAGGGAACCATAATTGGAGAGTGAGGAGATTGCTGGCGTTGTTAGTGTGTAAGCCCCCTATTGAAAGGGGGCTCTGTGTTCCCCCCGCTCCTTACACAGAGCAGGTTGGGGGGGAAATTAAAGGCCTTAAGACAGCAGTAATTACATTATCAGAGCCGGGCCTGCGGATTAGCTCAATCGCTCCAGTCAAGGCAGCAATTCTATTGTCATGGTGCTGAAAAATCCCCATGCTTCCACAACCCTGGGATTTTGGTGCCGCTGCATATCTCCCTCCTGACAAAGCCAGGCAGAGAGAAATACAGAGGGAGGGGGACAAGGAAAACAAAACAGGGAAAAACAAAGCTGAGGGAAATAATGAGAGTCTTAATAAAAGACGGAGGCTGAAACAAAGATGCAGGTGAGAGATCAGGGCTGGAACAGCGTCTCTCCTCTGGCCCAACGCTGTGATCCATTCTCACTGAAGCATGCGTGTGTGTTATTGCTACGTTGCTACACACATTAAGTTAATAAGCATCATGCTTGTTTTGTTTTCTGGTGGCTTTAGATCAATATTGTAAAGAAAAGGGCTATTCTGTTTGACCGGAGCTCAGAAGTGAATGAGTATTTGTTTTCTTAATGAATCTGGATTTGAATTTTTAGTCACTTAACATGAAATATAATAACACAGTGACTGAATGGTTGATTTAATAAGGCATTGTGGAAGTGGTAAATGAGATCACATGGAAAACAGGTGCATGGGAGTTTACCTGTCCAGCCAACTCCAGACGCTTGTTTCCATAGTAATCTCTGTCGTCCACCTTGTTGTTCCCCTGGGCCAGGATCACCCTGCGCACCATCACAGCCAGGTAAATACACTTGGCCCGGAAATTAAACTCTTTGACCTAGGGACAAAACACAAAATGATTATAATGCTGAAAAAACACGACTGACTGGCTGTTTGTGAAATAAGTGAATTTTAATTGTTTGAATTTGTGAATTGAATTGAATTTATGAGTCATTGACTATAATGGCAACATCGCTGTCTGTATGTTTACTTACAGGTACGTGTGTGAGGATAAGTGAAGCCAGAAGCTCTCTGGCCTCCTCCATTTTGGTCTTCTTGGGCCCGCCCCACATACGCTGCCTCCGCACCTTATTCCCAAGGTATCTTAGAGCCTGAGACAGTCAGGTGGATACAGGAGAAGTCAGGGGACAATAAACAGTCCAGTTCTGTTAACAATCAAATGCTGCATTTAAAAGCATTTGGTGTATGTATTTGATAATAAATGATACATGATAATGTTTTTTAAAATGATTAAAATTGATTTTAAAATTAAAATGATTTTCTAGAGAAGAAAATGAGCACATAAAATGCATGCATCAGGGTTGTGGGAGGTCAATTTGTGAATCACAAAGGGCGCAACATAAACATGTACACACACACACACACACACACACACACACACACACACACACACACACACACACACACACACACACACACACACACACACACACACACACACACACACACACACACACACACACACACACACACACACACACACACACACACACACACACACACACACACACACACACACACACACACACACACACACACACACACACACACACACACCTGAGACCTGAGTCAGTGTTACTCTGGACTGCACTACAGAGGTCTACAAAGGTCAAAGGTCTATGAGCCTGAAGACTTTCTTGAAGACCACCCACTATGTCATCTGTATTATAAAAAAAAAAGGCAAATAACTCAGGCGCAACTGTGTTGAAAACACAATGCCAATCGTTGTCTAATGTAGAGAAATAACAAATAAATAAATAAACATCTAAGAGATTAAATCATAATTAATGTATATTCAAACATTTAGGCCAAGTATAGATTAATACAGTAAAATAAGATGATGGTTAAATTTGGTTAAGGCAGTTTATTGATCATAATCTGAAAACGGTGTTTCTTATGCCTTATCTGTCTTTAATAATATAGATTTAAGCCTCATTGTGCTCAGTACAATGACCCAATAGAGAGCATGAAAAGACATCAGAGAGACTGGCAGAGAGAGCGCCATGAAAGCTGCAGCGACTGGTTGCTAGGATGCAAATATGGCCTCATCAATGCATCAGTGGTTCCTCTTACAACATAATCTTTATGAAAAAACAAATTGGCCTATTGCATTCATCTGTAGACGTCAAAGAAAACACGCGGGCCTCCTGAATAACCCATGAAAATCATTACTTAATTGGCCGGTAAGACAAAGCCTTAGTCATCTGATCACAGAGACGAAGAAATACCTTGTGTCAACAGGCGGAGGCCGGACGTCTGTGTGTGTGTGTGTGTCTGTACATTAACATCCTGCTTTTATGAGACTATATAAACAGCCCGGCTGCAGAGTGGGCACATGTGCACAGATATGGACCTCTGAGGTACCTGAGTCTGGGTGAAGATCTGGGCTTTCTGGCACTCCTCCAGGCTAGGGGCGAAGTTGGCCATGACGTGTTCCTCTGTGCCGATCATCTGTACTATCTCCTGGTCACTCTCTACGCCCATGCCCTGTTTACATGACAGGCAAAGCGTGTGTGAGATTTGAATTAGGAAGAGATAACGGGGCACAAAGGTGTTTCAAGTAACTGTACAATATAGATGTACAGGTGATGGAGATGTGGTTGTGCGACCAGCGAATGGAGTGAGAGGCGGGACGGGAGAAAGGAGTGTGTGCACAGGGAGGGAGAGGTGAGCCGGGAGTCATCAGGTCGTCTGACATTTGCTTATGGAAATGTGGAGCTGTGGGAACTAATCCGACTGTCCCACACTGAATCTGAGGTTGTTTTCGCAGCTCTGCCAAACACAGGAAGAGCCGGGGAAAAAGTCACCCAGGACGCACAAGTGCACAGCAAACAAACCAGGCAGGCAAATGACTTCTGCTCAAAACACTCCGCTCTCAGCTGATATGCGTGGAGAGATCTGTCCTACGGGGGGAATGGAAGTTAATGATGCCAGCTGGACAACTGACATTTTCATCCACAGCAATGGTTGACACATGAAACTGAATCTGTTGAACGATTACTGAAACTACTGACTTACTTCTTTACAACCACACCTCTCCCTGACTACATGTCTTAATGCTGTATGTACTCATTTATCATAAACAGTCCAGGGATGCAGTCAAACATAAGGAAATATTATAAAAAAAACTCCCAAATTCTGAATGGAATAAAATTATTTCAGAGATAGACAGAATCTTTTGCTTTAACGTCTGGGACAACATCAAACAACATCATCCAGTGGTCTCACAGCTCCCCCTACTGGACACTTTGGTTTCAATGCTGTGTCCTTCAGCTGGGTCTGTGTTCACACTTTATGGACGAGATGTTCACCTTGAATATGATTGCGATGGGAGCGTCCTCTGACAGCGTGTTGTGCCTCAGATAGAATCGCCCCTGCTTGACAATCATATTAGTTCTGCTTTTCTTCTCGTGGGTGGAGCTGGAATTGGAAAGCAAGGTGATAAAATCAGAAGAGACAGGAGGTCTGATAATAAACACAAGCAGCTTCAAACTGGGAACTAATGAGTACAATAAATATTCAAATGGATTCAAATGGATATCAGTCACACTGCTACTGTGGAGAGATAAATCTGTTATTCTCCATCGCATCAAGAGGCAAATTCAGGTCAGTCGGTCAGGAGTGAGACACTCCGCTGTGAAAATGTATTACGGTTTACAGCACTTGAGAAAATAATCTTCTCCAAATTGTGCCTGTTGTTTATTGAGCAGCATCTACTTAATAAGACAAAGTTACATTTTATTGTGAAAATGTATCTTCACACTTTAGTTTCACACAACTCCCACAGTCCTCTTCTTGTATTCAGGAAGAAATACTCTTGTAGTCTGTTTTTGACGACTCATGTCAACATCTGAGGAAAACTCTCTCTCTATTGGAAATACATATCTTATCTTGTCTGACATGGATTATGGCTGATATTGGCAATTTAACGATGTGTTTTGAAATCATTTAGTTCACTAGCTGTATCTTGCAATACCACAAATACCGTACACAGTGAGACTGTATAGATTCTGTACTTGCTTTAATCTAATTCAATCTCAGTCATTGCACTGAGCTTGTTCGGACAGCTGTGACAGCACCTGGTAACGGAGGCTCCGACTGCGCCCTTCCTGTCCTGCTCTACAATGATGCGATTCTTGGACAGCTGCTCTTGGATCAGAATGACCTTCTCCTGACCTTTTACAATGAAGTAGCCCCCTGTGGATAAACACAGGACAGTGTGATTAAACCATGACTGGGAATGAACAGTAACAAGCTGTAAGTAGTAGTTATATGCACATCAAATAGGTGCTGGGCTGCTCCAGCAATGGTAGATAAAGAGAGTAAAGCTTGCACACTAGGAACTCCATTCATAAATCTTCATTAGACAACGTTTCCATCTAAATACACGACGAGGGTCCATGTAGGACCGAAACATCTAATAAAAATGTATAATGAACAGTAACAACACATTTCTTGAGATCTTCCTCAGTACTGAGTTACTGTTGTCGCTCTGTGTTGCCGCTCTGTGGATTGTGAGAATTTCAAGATGATCATGTGGTGATTCTCTACCTGGATCCAGAGGACATTCATTGAGTTTAGAAAACTCCATGGGCGTCTTTCCTGTGAGAACACAGTTTGAGCTGCGCAGCATGATGGGCATCCTGAGGAAACAGGAACAGAATATCATGAGTAAGACTCCTGTAAATGCAGAGGATTTTGAACTGTTTTGTTGCAGTTATGGACAAAAAATGTACAGGTGAACATTTGAATATCGCCATCAAGTCACATTGTGAAAAAAATTCAAATTAGAAGAGTTAAGATGAGTGAAAGGATGGTGGAAACTGAAGGGTCAGGTTGCAGCCTGAGGAAATGGGTTCTCAGCCTGTGATGGATGAGGAGGATTGACTGAAGTTTTGACTGTGAATGATCAATCCCAAACTGAAAAACACAAAAGCAGAAAGTGCGCTACCTTCCGATGGGCAGCGCGTTGCGGATGATCCTCTGACTGCCTCTAGTGTACTCGATGTCCACTGTGATGGACGCTGAGTAGGTCATGTCTCTCAGACGGCACTGGTGGAGACAAAAGGAGCATCTGATGAACTGGATCTCAAGAGCAACGTGAAATGTTTGACAGTGGATTATTTTTCTCAATTACAGTTACAATTTCCCATTTGGCAGATGCTTTTATCCAAAGTGACGTACACATGAGATTTTAATACAACACAAGCAAAGATCTAGTCAGGAGAGAACAACGAGAGTAAGTGCCATAAAGCTAAGTTCTAGTCCGACAGGACATAGGTGCCATGAGGCAATGCATAGAGGCAATGCATAGAGTGCATACAGGCAGATATATTGTTTTTTATTTTAAGAAATTACACAATCCATCAGGTGAGAAGGTGCTGGAGAAAGAGCTGGGTCTTTAGCCTTTAGCCTTCAGACAGTCTCAGACAGCATTATGGCACACTGGAGCAATTCTCACAGAAAGTGACACCTTTAATTAAAATATCATGTCAAAAAGACAACCAAATATCTCAATTAAGGAAAAAGATGTTGATCAATAGCGAGAATAACTCCTATTACCACAACAGTGAGATGAGACATAGAGCCCACATTAAAAAACTGATATTGTCCTTAATATTACACAACAAACCAAGCTCACCTCATGAGGAGACACTGGTCTGGTTACATTGAAGCTCTCTTCAACGTCAGGCATGCCGACATAGATATTGAGGTATCTGGAAGGAAAGCATTTCAATTATTTTGTGTTCATACTGTGTCTAAAAGTGTGTCTTGTTGCATCTGTGTGAAAGTTGTAGATTAATGTTACTGGAAAATTCATCTTGACTTACTTGAGGTACCACATTGGATCAGCGTCACTAGTGATCTTTTCATTTGCTTTCATAATCTTCTTGATCTATAAAAGAAAACATCCATATTTCCATCAAGATACAACTGGATCAACTTTAAGAAACACTCATGTTAAGATCATATTTTACCTCCACATTGATGAAATAGTTGAAAGAGTCAATGTGCTGCTTCACCAGCCCCTTCACCTGGGAAAAACAGATGGTTAAAGTGTCAGGAGAAGTGAGAATGAGGCACACTGAAATAAACTGTACATTATCTGGTCTGAATGATGAAATGAAGACAAAATGGCTGGGATACAAAACAGATCTGCACTCTGTTACCTTCAGGAAGGCTGGCAGCAGTTTCCATTTTTCCTGTCAAAAATAAAACCCATGTTCACCACTCGCTCCACAGGATTGTGTCGACAGACACTGTAGTTAACAATCAGGAAGGAGAGCCATTTGCCTTACACACTGTTCATATTACAGCAATAGCAATGACAGTGAGCTTTAACAAATGACTCTAAGCACCAAGACCTTTTGGCTGACTCTTTTCTTCTGCCAGCATCAACAAGGGTTGGAGCGATTCATGAATTGAATTGAGAATGCGTAGTAAATTCCACTTCAATTCCTGGAATTGGAATTGAAATTGCACTCAACTCTAAGGAAACGGAACTGGAATTGGAATGACAGGACACAGAACTGAATTCCACTAAATTCCATGAAATTCCACTTCTAAGAGGGTTGTGGGCTTGACATGCTCATCATTATGAATCAAATATTGTGAATAAAATAAAACACGGTTTATGTAATCGCAGACATGTGGGCAGGAGAAAACACTGAATTTCACTGAATTTCATTGAATTTAATTAAACTTCCTGAAATTCCAATTCAGTTTCCTGTACGTTTTTTCAAATTCATATTCCAATTCCTCGGTTGAACTGGAGCTGGAGTTCATTCAGGAATTGACCTCGGTATGAACACCTGGAGGTGCTTAAATCACACCTAACTGAAACATGAGCTAGGTTAAATAACATATCACGCTGTAATGCTGTTTATTATGCTTCACTGTGTTATCTATGTCAATATTATTCAGCCCGGTTCGCCAACCACGCTCTCCGTACTCGTGGTGTGAAACATCGCTGTCGTTATTTCTCTACTAAACTTACCGCGACCGTGTTGACAGGAGCCGCGAGCTGCTGGGGCGTCATGTCCCCAAACTCCTCTCCAAACACCTCCATGGCTGTTTCTATCACTCAATCGCAAATAAGTAAAATCGTGGACATATTGTCAATGTTTATCCAGGCACAGGAAGCTGCTACAACATGCGTCCCTACTGGTGTTGCAGTGTAAAACGTCCGTGTGCTGCCTGGGGGAAAAAGGAGCCAGAATGTGTTCCGCATGTTGCAACGTTATCATGGTAATTTCTGGTCGGGAGAAATAGAGGAAATAAACTTGATTGCTTTATCTAATATATGGCAAGTGTCGGTATAAATACATATATTTAATGTTTAATAGTCATGCTATTCACAAATCAATCAACACTCTTGATTACAGTAGCACAAAGAAATGCTTTAAGTTTATTACATCGGTTAAATGAAACAAGACAGTCTTTTTCTTTTTATTGGCACCAAGGACATCATAGAAAAAAGTCAAAATTTAAGATTAAAAAAAAAAGCAACAGCCAGTTACTTTGTAGAAAAGGTTACATGTGTTAATAATAATCATGTGTGCCTACTATATATGGTCCTGAAAGAACATTAAAACCTTGCATTTGCACGTCTATTTCCTGCTTATCCTACGTAGGTTTGTGCAGTATTGACTGAACCATAATCTGCTAATGTCCCTTATGTTTTTAGCATAATCTATGAGACGTAAACATCACTGGGTATAAAAACATGGAGTCAGTTTAGTGTGAATGCTGCCTCAAATGCCTGCTGTTGCTGCTGAGCAGTTTTGGGTAGGCCGTGCCCAGCGAGCGTCCGTGCCGGATGACCACCAGCTCCATCTGGCACTGATCGATGTTCACCAGCACAGTGGTGCTTCGCTCCGTGTTCATGAGGAAGACGATGGTGAAGAGGGCCATCTCGAATTCTGGGCTGGCCCCGATGAAGGCGCTGCCGACCGGCTTCACCAGGCCGTGCCAGCTGAACTGCAGGTTCAGGACGTGGTCGTCTTGATCAGGCTGTGGAGGGAAACAGGGAATCAATGAGATCAGACACACTAGAGCAGTCATAACTACACTTTTCATATAGTATTTATTGCATCTGTATTGTAGCTTATTTTATCATGTACTATTGTAATATGCTTTGGCAACACTCAATACTACCCAATTCATGCCAATAAAGCTTTCTCTGAGTCTAGCATCAAATTGATTTACATGACAACAGGCTTTGTTGTTACAGTAGAAACCTCTGGCATGAATTAGTCATGATATTTAACAGGTGTGTGTATCTCTATTCATGGACTGAATAGATGAAGGTCTAGGAGACCGTAATGTTTTCTGGACAGTGTTTTGTCACTATGTAGCACTTTTTGAAGTCAATTTTACATCGGTGAAGTCTCTTATGTTTGGACATTACTTTTTCTGATAAGAAATATTCACTACTAGGGCTGGGCGATATGGAAGAAACTATATATCATGATAATCATAGGGATGTTTATCAATATTGATATATATCATGATATCTGCTCACGCTTGTGAAATCACATGGTAATTGAACCAACTGATGTTCATTACATTGCATTGCATGATAATGTCAATATCAAACCAAAACTATGTAACTCCAATGATATTCCGTAAAAGATGGCAGATGTCATTTTGTTAGAAATTAGAGTTTATATATGCTTGGTATCATTAATTTAGACAACAGAATTGGCTATCACAATATTTCCGATATCAGAATTTCATCACAGTATGACTCTTTTAAAAATGATATATGATAATATTGAATTATCACCCAGCCTTACTGTGTTTTTTCTTGAAACCAGCACACCTTTAGTACATATGTATCTATGAGGACCTAGTAGAGCGCAGAGGACTTTAGTTTTTTGTTACAGTAGAAACAGAAGATTTCTTCAGCCAGACAAACTGTTATACTCACTGTGTCATGATCCCTGGCCTTGTATCCTTTGTAGTCCAGGTGCCTGTTCTTCTCCTGCAGGTAGAACTGGATCCAGTTGTGGAAACCGATGATCTCTCTTCCAGACCTCGTCTCTCCAACAAACACGTGCTCGAATCCACAGGAGTCCACACTGTTGAGTGTGTTAGATTAGAAATATGAAAATCTCACACAAAACACACCCTCAGGTCAGAATATTCAAATAATCTACATTAACAAATCCTTTGATTGCTTTCTGTTCAGTTTTATCTAGAAACTGATTTAGTTATGAATCTAACAAAAAGGCATGGGCTTTAGTTAAGTCTAAGGAAGCTTTGTATCTCACCCTCCGTTTCGGTCCCTGTGGTAGAGGTGGAACCAGATCAGGTACAGCTGACTCCTGAACGACCTCAGGTCAGATCTGGACTGGCCTTTGCTCACCAGGTACTTATGAGCCCGCTGTGAAGAAATCAGAAATATGACGATTAATATCAATACAAACCGGACTCAACTGTGAGAAGATCTCACATTATAGAACAGATCAATGAACAAAGTGAGTGAAAGCAGATTGTCTGGGTTGAACAGACTCCACAGGCCTGCATGGGACAAATATATCTGAACTTTACATTTATTCACAAATATCACACTTTTTAACTATATATACACACCTTTTGACTACAGGTGAAATACTCCTAAATCCTACTATGTTTCTAGGAATATTTTAAATGTTCTGCAAGTGCTATTTCAGTGTTATGAATATATAAAATTATATGAAACATGTTTTGAATACGTATTGACATTTGGCATTTGTGGAGAAAACAATCATATATGAGAAATATTATGGACGGTCTAAGGGAAAAATAATTATATTAGTACAATATTTGAATATTTAGAAATTATTAGCTGTTACATCTTGGTGCTGTTTTTTATTTTTTTTTTATTTTAATTTTTTATGTACTGTTATCCTGCCTCAATGTTGTCCCATGTTGAACTCTGCTAGCTGCAAAACAAATTGCCCCTCGGGGAAATAAAGCTTTACTCAGTTTGGATTATTATATCTAAACATAATAAAAAAGCTAATTCCTCCACAGATATATAGCTACATAGTTTAAAAACATGAATTGCTGTGGAGAAACTCTACATCCTGTAATGAGCTTGATTACCAGAGGGTGAATCACACACTAAACTGTGTATTTGTCCTCTGGAGAAGACACTTGAGGACCTTTTGTCCTGAAGTGCAGCTAACATCATCCTCCTCAGGTCTTTTCTGACAAATGCGCCTTTCTTCCAGATAAGACAAGTCTGTCCGCGTGTTTTCAGGGATCCTCTCTGGGGAGACTGCAGAGGCCAAGACAGCATTCCTCAGCTGCACACAGATGTTTTAGATATACCATTGTCCGACATCATGAGCTGATGCATTCAATGAGACAGGAAGAGACAAAAATCCCTCTGGAGTTCAGCTGCTCAGACCGCAAAGAGTAGCCAAGGAAAACAAACACAAGTTTCAAGTTTAAAATTACAATCTAACCATCCAGACTGAGCTGCAAAACAAACAGGCGGAATAAAATGAGGTCTGCAACAATGGGAAATATTTTACTCATTATGCAATACTGCTGATATGTCATTATAAACACAGACAGAAGTATGTGAACTGTTAGAAGGTGGTTTGGTTGTAACATGTCAGCCTGACCTTCATGACCTCTGTGTCTAAGACGGCATCCAGGAAGAGGTTGATCTCCGTCCGCTCCTCTGTGGAAACGTGTTCTGCCACGCCTGTCGACCGCTCATAGTTGTCCAGGAGCTTCATGAAACCTGCAGACGGTTAGTCCACTCAGCATTATGTTGGTGGAAGACTCAGATTACCTCATTAAAAACACACTGAGTGAATATATTATAGTTATAAACTGCAAGGGTGGAAGTAACTAATTCCATTTACTCACGTTACTGTAAGTGAGTAGCTTTTTTGTGTCCTTATAGTTTTTTGAGTTTGAACTCTTTTCTAAAAAAAGTAACTCAGTAACTTTTACTAAGTACATTTTAAATAAGCCACTTTATAGTTTTACTAGATGTTTAGACCAGTAATTTTTTTTCCACTAAAGTAAAATATCAGCAAAGAAACAATACTGATACTTTAGTAGGACACTGTAGTACTCTTTCCTTCACTGCTAAATTGCTATACAGTCTGTTACAAAGACACTCACGGGAAACAGTGGTTGTGCTCTGCAGTTTGGTCTCATTCACCTGGGAAAACAGAGGCAGGGAGGCATGGTCCTGTACAACATGGCTGCCTTGGCTTACGAAACCAGCTTTACCCTGGAAAATACAACCACAAAAAAACTTTGTAAAAACAGAAATACTAAAAAATGTTGACTTGAAAACAACCAAAGTTATGTTCCACACCTGAACAGAGATAGTGTAGTCTATCCCAGGATTCATACGATTCACATCCAGCTTCCACAGCTCATTGAAAATACTGGACAGCTCCTGGTTTACAGCTTGTCTGTGAAGTAAAGGTCATTTAGAAGCAACAAACAAAAACTGTCAAAGGCTGACAAATTGCACACTGTATAATTAATGGGAAATGTTATAATGTTGATATACTGTACCTTGATGCATTCAGTTCACTGAAAAACACTGCAAGCAGCACAAGGAGTCCACAGAACCTGTGTGTTACATAACATTTAGGGATGTGTCAGATACATTAACATTTCTATTAATCAATTTAAAAGTGGGAAAAATCAACATAGGTTATGCTTAGTTCATCTAATTCAGCCTGTAACGTAAAGTGCACTTTAGAAAAACCTGAATATCTCAATTGGTTGTATAAGTATTCCCACACATAACTTCAGACAGAACCCAGACACCAGCAGGATCAATTGCAACATCATGTTTGCTCTCGAGTGCTTCTCTTACTAATCTCCAAAACTCAACTTGTCTGTACAGGAAAAAATACTTTACAAATGCTGTTAAGATGATTTAGACAAAATGAAAACACACCTTGCACCCATGGTAGTCTACTTGTTGAAGCCTCCACTCCGGCAGTGTAATGTGAAGTACAGCGACCACTTGGATTTTACCGTCCGTTCAGTAGAAACCCGATTTGTAATCAACAGGAATCAACCATGTATGTATATCAGCCGATGCAGGTTGCTGTAGCCAACTGAGCATGCGCGATCTAGATAACACGAGAGCTCCGGTGTAAAGAATTTAAGCAGCGAGCCACCAGATGGCGCTCTGCTTCACCGTGTGTGAAGTACAGCGTGGAGTGGCTTATTACTGCCTTATTAAACACACAAGTAATACACAATTTTATTTAAAAAAAATAAAAAATTAAAAAAAAAAAAGGAGGAGAGGAGGGTAAAGGTTCAATAAATCTTTTATTTTTAATCGAGGATAATTACACTACCACACTAGAGCAGTGGTAGTGTAGAATATAATCCTATGTGTTTTCAAGCCTAATCACTACAGTGGGATATATATAAAATATGTACAATTATTTGATTAATCTATCTGGAAGACGGGCGTTATTAGACAGCACATGCTGTTAACATTAGCAATTTGTCTTGAGGAGCAGGATGTTAGGGACTTGCTTTTGATTGGCTGCTTCCCATAGAGCGTCTGGCAGGGACTTTACCAAGTAACACATCTGAAATACATAAAAATATATTAGGAAACTGCTTGATTAATTTGTTGTGTCAAATATCTTATAGCTACAGAGAGTTATCTGGGAGGAGGTTTGAGGCATCATTTATTTTGAAGCCCAGCAGACTGTCTGGAACTGATTTGCTGCCTGGAAGATAGTCTTTATTATTCCATGGAGGGCCAATTGAGAGCTGAGCTCCCTTTCACAATGACACCCTGCAATACAAAATGAATTGCACAGGCCTACTATGCACGTGTCTATACAATACAGACTGACTTGCAGTTCATTCTACTTAGGAGGAGCATAAAAATAAATGCTGGCTTCACTAATGCAGTGTTTACATGTGGATTATCCAAACTAACTCGTGTAACTGAGTGGCGTCCTATCTTTCTGAATTTTAAAATTCAACAGTTTGCTACCCTAGCCTGCAGGCCAGGGTAGCAAACTGCACACTTACTACCACATGTGAACACTGCATTAGTGGAGCCAGCATTTATTTTTATGCTCCTCCTAAGAATGAACTGCAAGTCAGTCTGTATTGTATAGACACGTGCATAGTAGGCCTATGCAATTCATTACAATATGGTTTTCTAGCTTCCTGGGCAGATAAATGTTTGGAAAAAAAAAAGATTACTTCCAAAACAGTTTTAATGTTTTATATATATATCCCACTGTAGTGATTAAATAATTGCGCAATTTTTTTGTGACCAATGTTCCTGCAATCCAGGCCCTGACAATTTGTTAGTTGCCTTATGTTGCTTTGAAAACTCTCATATTAAAGTGGGGATTGTCAGGCCTGTTTGAAAGCTGTCACATATTGGTAATTGACATGCAACTTAATATGAATCCCTGGTATACTTGCCTGTTTGTCATGTAGTTGCTTCAGAGACAAAGATGTCTCCAAGCACATGTTCAAAGTTTTTTATGTAAGTATAGTGCATGTTGTTCTAATATAACACATTTACTTTACTTACTCAGGGCTTTATCAAAGACTTTGAAATCATACAAAGGTTTGGACATGCTCATCTGTCCATGGGCCGGGGAAGTGAGCAATTTACCCATGATGCCTCCTGTCCCTCGTCCTGTCCCTCGTCCTCGGCGTTGAGGACTGAACACTGTGAAACTGAGAAGTAACCCAACTGGTTTAAATTACTTTATTGACCTTAAAAATGGATAAACGTAAAAAACACAGTACGAACTATCTTTTCAGGTGTGGTCAAGGGCTGCAGAACAATATTATTACTCTGAGACGACCTTACATTATTTTATCTCACAAACCTGAATATGCCACAACAACTTTCCATGTGTCAGCCAACAGGAATCTATTTGTAGTAAAAATAACAATAAATGACAAGCTCTTCTGTTAATAGTTTGGATTTCAATACCATGCGATGATATATTCATTAGCCTTTGTACTGTGTGATATGTATTGGTGCAAACACATGCAGAATGTTACTGGGGTGTGAAGAATTGCAAAATGTTCAGGATAGGGTAAAAAAAAAAATAAAAAAATAAAAAAGACATTTTTAACACCATTTAAAATCAGATGGGATTACAAGTTCTGTAGAAAACATAGCAGCTGTTTTGGAGTTGTTACTTTATACTGAGTTCTAAAAATGGGAACATCTGCACAGCACATTACTTCTGAATAAAGTACATCTCTTCGCTCCAATATTTCTACAGTCAAAAGGCAGTTTTAAAAGACATATATTAACTCTTAATTGCGATTTTCTAGATGTCATTTTTCTGCTGGTTGATGCATCAGTTAAACCATAAAACAGGAAGATGCCCAGTATATAAAGGATGAGTACAAAATATCTCCAGTAACCAGCTGGCAGGCAAACAGTGGTGTTGCCCTAAAGTTTCCCTCCATCGTCAGAGAGCACAGTTGAAATGGAGCGACATTTCAGGAGTAATAGTGGCTACTGGAGTGTAGGCTTTCACAACACCATCGTTTAAAAAAGAGAAAAAGAGAAAAACAAGAAAACTGTAAAATACTTTTGGCTCATCTTCAAATGTAACACTACAAAGGAGATCCAGGAGCATTCGTGGGGTTTGGTGAAACAAGTCTGTGTGCGAGCGGAGAGGGTTGGCACAGAGTTTCATTCACAGCAGGACTCGGTCACATGGTGTTACGGCCTCACGCGTTCGACTCCTCGTCTGTTACGCTGGGGTTTGGAGAATTTGAGATCTCTTTGAAGAATTCGTCATCTTTCAGCATGCTCTGGTAACAGTAATGCAGTAGAGGGGAAAAAATATTAATTTCACAACCAACCAACAGTGTGTGATACAATTACGACAGAGACAGCACCGTACGAGTCCTGGTCACTTCTTAATGCCCGTCACATTAAATAATCTCACCGTCAGGTTTTGGATGCCTTCAGAGAAAGCTCCAATCTGTCTCACAGTTCCCTCCGAGTCGTCCATCTGTAAAAAGAGAAGCAGTGTTTCAATCCCATAAATTAATTTACAGTAGAATTTAGTGAGGCTGTGTAAACCTTGATTTAACCGGGTAGTTCTACTGAGTAAAAATCTCTTTTTTTACCTTTGACAAGGTAAAACAATGTAAATAAACTAAAATCCGATCAAAATCGCATTAAAATTAGTGCTGTCTTCTGTAAATGTGGGGCAGACGGGGATGGCCTGTGACAAAGGCAGATATATGATGCATAATGCAATGCATAATTGTTAGTGCTTTAAATCATTCAATGGGCCCTATGAAGATCAGGTTCTCCTTGCTTACCTGTTCTAGCCTGTCAAGGTCATCCTCGTAGATCTGGAGCTCCACTCCAAAGCCTTTCTGGAAGCTGCGTCCCTTTGGCATCTCCACATCCATGGGACACACATACTCCTCACTGTCTTCCTGCTTTTTCTTCCTCAGACTGCCGAAGCTGCCAAATGTCAGTTTCCTTGGCTGGTAAGTATGGAGAGAAAGGTGACAAAGGAAAATTTATTTTCATACACCTACCTAGATAAGCACAGAGCCATGCATGCGTCCATACTGTAAGGCAGGTACAAGCACTACTATGATTAACCAGAGTCTATCCTACCTTGACCTTGGCAGTGGCAGTGAGCAGGTTGTAGTCAGGGTTTTCGAGACACTCCTGTTTGTTCTGCTGGGCCTCTGAACCAACCAGCAGGTTGAAGTGAGTGGCGAGGTGACGGCGCAGCAGAGTCTTGTTGGGGGGGATGTTCAGCAGCAAGGCCATGGTCTCCACGTTGAACCGCGGCTCCAGAACCTGAGGACAGGGGAGAGGTATAGCTTAATGATACTTTTAGGGTAATCATAAGTTTCTCAGGAAGACCGCACATCTGACCCCCTCACCATCAGGCCTCCATGCACGCCGCTGCCTCTCAGGTTGGGGGCGTATTCTGCGAGGTCCGCAGAGCGCAGCCACTCCATCACCCTGTGGTTGGTCCACTGGGAGATCTCTGCTGGCGAAATGTTGTTCTACGGTCACAGCACAAGGAAGGAGTTTGCATAAACTGAACAAGTTAGCAATGAAAATGATGCTTACACACAGTTGCATACTGTAAAATGAAAGAATGAGCGTCCTTGAGTATAATGTTCAGTCCTTTTATGGGAAAAAAAGCTATGACTGGTGAACCCTCTCAACTCTTTTCTCTTCTTAGGTGATTGTTCAGTGAACCCACCTCGTCAGACGGTCTGCGGCGCAAGCAGTTGGGTTCGTAGTTGTTGAGTCGGAGCACCTGAATAGCTCTCTTGATACTGAGGTGATGCAGGACGCTGCCCACCTTCAGAGAGAGCAGGTCATCCTGAGAGACAAAGTAAAACATAGCCGACTTAGAATTCAAACAATAAAAGCAAAAATCAGTTGAAACTGCTAAAAACTACTGAATAAGACATAACTACCACTCATTTTTTCTGGTAAAAAATTAAGGCTCTGTAGCATAGAAGCCATTGTAAAATAAATTAGTTTGAATAGAGCCAGAGGCAGTGATGTAGCTTCAGTATTATCACAGATATTATGGGTGCGACTAGGACATCTCCAGTGGTACTAATCATACTCCTCATGCAGCCTAATGCGAGATGGCACTGGAATCGTCAGCCCCACTTCTCCGCGGGGCCTGGGGAGTCAGTGCATGTCTCTCGCCAACACTCACCACTGTCATGTAGTGCAGCATTCGACCATCAACCCTCCCCTCATCAAACTGGGTCTTATACTGAGGCAGACCAATGTCATCGAGCCATCCTGAGAGAGGAGGAGAGAAAGGAAGGGGAGAGAACAGAGTGTCACATGAGGGAAGTCAGCCTGACAGTCAAATCTAAATTCATCTATGTAAAACTCATCCAGAAAAACAAATTACAAGTCTTCTATCTGTATTTCAACCAGAAGAGCAATAGCCCACTGATAACTTGATTCGTCTCTTGGACTGGCAGCTGATACTCACTAGTCACCCAGTTGTAGTCCAGCTTGCCCTTATTGTCCTCCTCCTCTGAGCCCAGGGCCTGCAGGGCGAGCTGCAGCTTCTTTCTGTGCAGCGGGTGCTTGATGCCCAGCTCCTAAACACACACAAGGAGACAAGTGAAGATTATACACAGCATCCCTGGGGCTCTACACAGACATAGTTAGCCTGACAACAAGGATTATTTCCATCCATTTCACAGACCAACCGTCTGATTCAGCAGCAGAGTGCAAAAAGTCAGAGCACAGCACGAGTCAAAGTGCTGGCTATGACAAAAATACAAAAGCGACTGTGAATACATGTAGTTATTTATGGGATGTGAAGAAAGGAATTGGTCGGTGTAGAAATGATTCAATAGTCTCTTATAGGATACTCTGCATGACTGCTGTCCTTCCTAGACTTGTTAAGGCTTCTTATAAAGGATGCTTCCTCTCACCCTCTCCAGGTCTTGTTGGGAGGCCTGTAGCAGCGTCTGTCCAGAGGAGATCCACACCCGAGCCATGTTCAGATACAGACCTAGACCCTGCTCCTGCAGCCAGTCACACACCTGATCCTTTGACCAACGTGCAAATGGAGCATCCAAGTCACTAAAGAAAAAGAAATGAGAACAGAGAAGGAGACAGAAGCAGTCAGATGAAGAAAAAGAAGGATAAGCATGCATGATCACAACCTTTCAAAAGCTGTATGGGTAGCTGTACCCTTGCAGCAATATATTTAGATAACAAATACATACTTGCAGCCATTTTGAATTGTAAAACCATTTTAGTTATGTCTTCATTTTCCTAACACAAACTGCCATGTCAACAATCCCTGCATTGTCTCTCTGAATTTCAGTGTACGTCACAGAGAGTCAAATGAGGGAGACCACATCCTGATTCTCATTAGCCAAGGTGAATGCACACACTTACTTGTTGCCGTGTTGGAGATCACGGGACCAGCCCAGCCTGGGGCCTGCTGTGGCTCGCACTCCGCCCCTCTTGAACTCACCCTCTGATAGGTTGTCATCCAGGTTAAATGTGGTGGACTGACTTCTTTTTAGCCTTAAAAGAAGAAAGACACATTCAAGTTTATAAAGTAAAATCTCCACAAAAACATATCAATATTGCCTAGTCACCAAGAACACTCCACATTTTTCATATTGCTAGCCAAGTCAAAGTCTTACATGCTCACAGCAAACATTTCTGTCCACTGTCCATTACAGCAAAGGTATTCAGCATCTTTTACATAGTGTTTTCTTACTTATTTAACCAGGCAAGTGTTCCTTATTTTACAATGACCAACGTCCTTAGAACAAATTCTACCAAATGTCAGTGGTACTCACTTCCCAAACAGTTTCTTAATTCCTTTGGATTTTTTCTTGCCCTCTGGGGTAGTGGGGAGTGTCTGGGTGCTGTCGCTGTTCGATGACCTCTGAGGCAACCCGGCCAGATCCAGATGGTCAGTGCCCTGTCGCTCCGTTTCAGCTGCACAAACAAACACCCACAGAGCATCATCAGAATCAGCAGCGTCAGTGTCTGAGACATGCACTGATCGGCAGAGACGGGGCCGCAACTGTGATCCACAAACACTCAGACAGGCACATGACAACTCCCAGACAGAGTGAGAGGTCATGGGGACGGGCATCAACGGCAATACCCTGCCTGGTAGGCATGCATCGGAGAAGGCTGTTGACTGACTAGCAATACATTCAAAAGGGTTGGTTGTGAATTAAACATTTAGTTCATTTGATAAAAAGCAAGCTTATTCTAAGTTGTTTGTCCTCCCATTAAATATGGGAGAATCCAAAATATTAACTGCAGACAGACAAACATGAAAGAAGCTTTTTAGAGAGCGGCCTCCTTCATGATCAAAAAGAGCAGCAAATGTATAGCTGATAATGAAGATCTGGATACAGATTGGTGTTTTAGGAAAGCTTTGACAGAAAAAAAAAAAAAAAAGAGTATTAAAAAAACATGCAGGCGCACACACACGCACAAAAAAATAAGCATACAAAACACGCTGTTGTGTATGTTTATTCACGGCTGTATGTCGGACTGAAAACAGCGCTAATTAAAAGCCATTTGACTTGGAACAATGGCTAGTGTCATGGGTGTGGTTGAGGTACTGCAGCTACTGAAACATTGTATACTAAAATGATGTCAGCTGAATGAGTGAGTTTGGAAAAGAGGAGGATCCTTTTTTCTTCCAGAGAACTACTGCAACCCTACAGTGACCTGTGGTCTATACTGTACCTAGCATAGGCGCACTCGCACTCCGGCTGCGGTCTTCATGTGTTACAAAGCACACACGCGACACGGCCCGACACAAAAAGAACAAGACAGAGGGCAAAGATTATGAAAGGAGCAACAACAGGGACAGGGGATTAGAGAGGTGGAACAAACACAGACACACGCGTATATAGTGCACACATAAAAAAGCACATACATACATACACAGACGAAAGGCATACAACACTACAGACACAGGCTTCCATAATTAAATGGGGACCACAGTTTGTGTGGGCTGCAAATTACGGTCTTGGTGCACATATTCCATGGGTGTGGCTTGGGAACATAAAAAGCTGTCCATGATGGCAGAAAAGCCTCCAAGACAGTGAAAAGTAAGGAAAAAACTTACACTCTCTAGGAAACTGCATCATCACCAATAAAATGCACAACAACTGGTCAAATGTCAGACAAAATAATGCCAAATGCAGAATGTGAGACACTGAGTTAAGAGAAAATAAGTGCTGGATTGTCCTTGCAAAGTCTTCAAAGACATCCAGCCATTAAAACATGATGGCTTCCTCTTACCAAGGTTAGGGGTGCTGGCTGTCCGCTTGCCCCCACGGATCTTGAAGAAGCCCCTTCCGAAAGAAGAACGAGCCTTTCTTGAGCCAAAGCTCTCATCCTCTGTGGTGGCAGGCAGGGTGGCAGAGGGACACATGGGAGGCTTGTCGCTGATCTTACTGATCTCCTCACTTGGCTTATTCTGAGAGAACAGAAAACATGACTCATATATAGCAGTTAGAAAATACTGCACTGTAAGTTCTGGTAAAGTATATATAGTAAGCTATAACTAAGATTAGGGGACAGTTTGCTTTTAGAATTAACCTTTTTTCACTTGAGGAAACAGAGTTACAGATGTACAGTATGCCGCACAGTTAAAGGCCAATCATTCTACAAGGCTGTAACCACGTAAGACACTACCTTCAGAATAATTACATGTTTCAGACTTCTAAGACAGAGGAGCCAAATATAAATAGAAAGGACAACACTTAAAGAGCAGTTTTGACAAAGCTAAAGGACTGCTTGCATTTATTACTTTTTCTGAGAGGTACTGGTATGCGTTATCGGGTTATTGGTGAAGCTCAATAAAAGATAAGCATGTTTCCCCTACAAATAAACACATTTGTCCCCTAAAAAGGACAATATTTACCTTTTCACTATTGCTGCCATCCAGGTGGTCCTGGCTGCCGGACCTGGTGGCATCTTGGGTGCTGAAATGACAAAGACCATAACAACGCCCACTTCAACCATGGCAGTGCACTTAAGTTAATCAGCCTCAGTCTCAAGTAGTCTTGAGAAGCTGCAGTCTGGTGCTACAGGATATGAACCGCTGCTTCACACATTCATACTGTACTCACTCTTGTGTGTAACTTATAGGGGGCTCCTGGGACACTTCCTCACACTCTGTATGACTGTGGGGAATGGACAAGACAGGTGTTGGCTAACAGACAAGCTGGGAGCTGCACTCTATACATACAGTAGGAGATGAGCAATCCTCTGCCATAAGTCTAATTGCTAAATTAATTAAACCATTTGATTTGTAGAGCATTGTGCCTAATACAGATACAAAGATGCCATTCTATTCAACCTGAATAGAATGCTGCAGTGTGACAGGAAAAGATGGAAGAGACAGAGAAAATGTAAAAAAAACCAAACAAACAAAGAAGAGCCTGGTTTGAACACGCAGCAAAACGCCATAAGTACATGGCACTTGCCCGAGTCAGCTGAGCATCTAGGACACCCTATATCCAGAGAATTTTATCTATCGGGCGGATATTGGCCTTTTATTGGATATTGGCTGGTCAGTGTTGTCCAATACATTGGAGGTTCCTCCCTGACCACAGCTACATAAAAACAGTCTGTAGAACCTGCAATAATATTTTCTTTTCTTTGCCCATTTTATGTATTAATTTAATTGTAGTATTAATGCAGAGTCAGAGTCAGTTTCCTCCACCATTAAATAGGTGGAATGGATCGCCCGGTCTTAAGGAGCTGCTAACCCCAAAAGAATGTCAGAAATATTCTGGTTTCAATAGAGAGTTTTAGTGTTACATGGTCTAAATGCTGTTTCAGAGGCTTTTCCACCCTGCCACCATTGACAAGACTAAAATTCTGGGGGAAACGGTGACTAATTGTAATTTTTGGGCATGAAAAAAGGTCAAATTTAAAGTTAGTATTCAATAGCTGTATTGGCCTTCAAAAACCCCTTTCAACTGAACCTTACAATGAACTCTAAATTGCAATAAATCAATGCTGGCGAGAAAGGATAAAGTCCTGTACATATTTCACCTTTCTATATGTGTTGGGCCCAACTCCGATACTCTTTCTGGATCAGAAGATGACTGAGCAGAAGGGCTGGGTGAGGGAAAAGGTACTTCACTCAGTCCACTGAGGCTGTCCAGCTAAGCATGGATCAGAATGACAAACAAGACAGACAAAAATAGACAGAAAATACATTAGTAACAACTCCAAATGTTGGAAATCATGTGTTGTCCACAGTGTACATAACTGAATTTTCTCCGAGGGGCTTGAGTACACAGCAGTCCAAATCTGCACACATGCACAGAGAACTGACATGAGATGTTATTAGATTAATTGGACGGCGAGCCCTTCAACACCTATTTCAAAAGTGTGAAATGTACGTAAGCTATGAATGTTTTAAATGAGATCTGAAGGTGCTTGAGGCATAAAAGCAAAAAATCAACAGTAAAACATAATTTACACATTTTATCCAATAATCTTGACCGATAAGCTAGAGACAAGACCGCCAACACTAATTTGTGATGTCACCAATACAACACTTTCTGAAGCATCATGCATTTTTACGTATAATGTTCTTCACACATTGGAATTGCCTGAGGCATTATGTTTAATACCTCTGATTTGTTATATACTTATTTATATTTATTTTTCCTTGCTGTATCCTATTAATATTTGCTACTGCAACAATCCCCCACAGGGATCATTAAGGTTTGATCTAGCTTATGATCTCCAGATGCAAGGAATTCTGACTCCATGTCATACTGTGCTGCACAAACCTCATCTGGGCTTTTCCCTTTCAATTGTTCAACATCCGCAACCCCATGTCTTTCAAAGTCCATAGCCATAAGAGGGATGGAGATGGAACCGTCACTCTGACTCTCGTCATTCTCATTATCTTTGGATTTCTCTGGAATGGAAAATGAACAAATTCAACCACAGAACAGTTGTTGTAGGAAAGATATAATTTAAGCTTTTGCTTACTATTGCTGACTTAATAATTCTCTTATATTACAGTATTACTCATCTGTCATGACAGAAGACGTATCTAACCTCTCTTCCCTTGCACTGACATCACCATGTCCTGAACTTTCTTATACCGCAGCAGCGACTGCTTCAGTTCGTCAATCTTACGATCCTGTAGAGGAAGAGACAACAAAAAACATAGTAAGGTTCCTTGGCAGTAGGCAGTTGCAGCACTGAGTGTGATACAAAGTGGATAAAGCAGATAAGCACAACTTGTCTAATTTACCTTCTCTTCATTGGCTGCCATCAATGATTCAACTGCCTTTTTCATTCTCTGCACTTCCACATCTAGTGAAGAAAGAAAAGCATTACAGACAAACAGTGTTGTCCACAGTGTGAACTGTGAGAAATGTGGGGACTCCTGATGGATAGTAAGCCTGAACACACAGGGTACAATTGGAAGATTTAATACATATTAGAGATTGATGTTTACCATATAGGCAGCAACTACAATTACTGACAGCAACTTCACTGTCACATATTTTTTTTGTGTGAAGAATCCTTCAAATTGATCAATCTTATCCTTGTGTGAGCAGGTGTTTACACTTGATGTGACATTTCACTTTGGTAGGCCATTTTCACTTTTCAGAACACACGCTTTGCTAGAAGGTTGTGAGCAGTCAACCTCCAACATTAGCCGTCTTGGGGATCTGCAGTCACCACCGGCATCCAAGCTTTTTTCCCTCAGGCTTATTCCTCAATTACAATGATTGCAAACAGGGAAAATTACTTGCTTTAAAGTGTGATCTGGGACACAAAATGAAAAAACATGGATCTAATTTTTTTAATTGTTCAAAGATGTGTAAGATACACGACTTCAATTCATTTTCAAAGTTAACCTAAGATAGTAGTGTTGATTATGCGTCCCCAGAGTGGCCAATTCAAGTTGATTATTTGCAGACTCCTGTTTAAATATGTGCACTGAATGAAAAATGTAAGCGTTCCACCCAAGTGAAAGATCACCCATGGGAGAGGGCACAGATAAGATGACAGCTCTCACAACAAATATTCTGTCACACAACACTGAATATGAGGACGACATTGCGGGTTAGCATGACACACGCTGGTTGTTGGTGTGAGGAGAGAACGTTTAGAGGAGGGTGAGGAAAGGGTGAGGAGAGATGTTCAGGAGTACAAGAGGTGATTATTGTTGGAGGACGTGAGGCAGGAGGATGGGTGCACAGCCTGAACGGTTGACAGGGATGAGCAAGATGGTCTATGACAAACAATACCATTCATTCCTCATTTCTGTTGAAAACACAAAGCAATCATTCCTAGTTGCTGTTCCAGGTTGGACACAAAAAAACACACACTGATAGGGGCTTTTGGTTGACCTTGCATTTGTTAAATTCAGACTCCTTAAAGTTGCCTGACAGTGACACAGTTTGACAGAGATGTCTCGCCTCCACAGACAGTCAGGTATTAGCACTCCAACAGGTTATGATGGACAAGCAAGGTTCAGATGGCTCATGCCCATACATGCAAACAGGGGTTGAAATGATCAAGTGCAATAATAAACACAAGCATAAACCCCCCTTACGTTTCTCTTTCAGCCTCTTTCTAAGAGTTTCATCTGGATGAGAGACTAAACAGGACAAAGAATTATGAAACGAAAACTGGTTGCAGTTTCTGAAGATTGTCAACAGTCTGACTTGTATTAGGACTAACTGCTTTGGTAATTACACATAGATATTAGCACTCAATCTTGTAATTTAATGTTGAGTAAAACAATGATTCATCAAAGTTTAAACAACATGCATGTGCTAAGGCACATCATGCAAAGTGGATGTGACCCGCTGGCCGTCCCACCTCTCTCTATGGGGTCCATGCTGCTTGACACGACGGCTTTGAAGCCCGCCTCATCCTGCAGTCTCCTCATCTCTCCGTCTCTGCCCTCCAGCTGCCTCCTCAGCGTGGCCAGCTCCTCCTGTCCCAACACAGGACAACAGTCAGGAACTTCACTTCACACACACAGGCGCTACCTCCCCCGTCCCAACTCACCACTACAAACAAACCACAACACAAAGATTCACAGATGCTGACGTGGCAGACGGGTAGGCAGGCCACACCTGTACCGAAGGGGATGTGTGTGTGAGGTGGGTGGTGTGCGCTGATGTCAGGGAGGGTTGGTGCATCAGCAAGTACGGGAGCCATTATACAATACACAGTAACATGTTTAAGGGACCAGGATGGGATCAGGCGTGGAGATGGCCAAATTATATTGTAAAACGAATTAAAGAAAGCTGATTGGGAAAAAAAGAAGTAATCCATGGGAAAAGTGTAAAGAGGAGGGAGAAAGAAAGATACAGCAAAACATAATGAACTCTTGCCAAAAGAGGACGAAAAAAGCCCAAAATTAAAGCATACCTGTGGTTTGAGAAATGTGAGTGTATGCTTAAACTGGTGCCTTGCAGATGTAGCCTAAAGGAAGTGGTATTTCTAAGTACACTTGATTTTTGCTTTTTACTGTACCCCACAGTATAGTAAAATAAGTGATTTTATTGTTTGCAAAAAAGTGACATCATTTAGCCTGTATGGGTAACCATTTCTTTTTAAAAATAAAAAACATAACAGGAGCCAAGGGGAGAGGCCAAAAACCAAAATCATAAGGCAAGCACAGCAGTAACCCTGAGAGAAGCCAACCTTCATAGCCTGGAGTTTGTGCTCCTTCCTCTGTTTCTCATACTGCATCTGGCCCATTTTGATTTTCAGGCTAGAAAGCTTGGCCATGAGCGACTAGCAGTAGAGAGGTAAACCAAGGAAGAGAGAGAAAATAAGAGATGTAACAAGTGAAAGATAAAACGAGAGGACAAGAAAGTGGGACACCCAAGACTCAAGTTATTTATAAAGCACATTTAAAAACAGCCATCGCTGATCAAACAGACTCAAAAGCTAACGAATAGAAATGGATTTTGAGAGTTTTGAATGAGTCAATGGAGGGGGCGGACCTGATGGGGCAGGCTGTTCCACAGTCTAGGGGCAGCAACTGCAAAATCATACGGCAAGCACAGCAGTAATCCTTAAAGGATAAGGCTGGTGTTTTTTTAATGCATGGTTTACCGTCAACAAATCCTATGAAAATTACAAAATCAACAATGCGTTTGCTCTACTCCCGTTACTTTCTGACTTCCCACGTACCATTTTTAGCCGTCAACCCGGAAGTCATTGGCTCCAATTGTAAGCTAAAAACCTTGAAATACAGCTCACAAAGACATAGTTTTAATTTTAAAAATCGCTGTTACCATGAAAAGTCAGACTACTGTAGTTATTACCAAATCAAATTCAAATGGGAACAAATTCTTCATTACGCCGGGGACTGCTAAGAAACTACTTTCCTGAGATCGCAAATGTGTTTACAGTTGGCTTATTAAGTTGTTTGAGGAAAAAGACGGCTGGCCCGGTGCATTGTGATGATGAAATATGCTGCCCAGAGCAACGACATGGCTCTTTGACGTGTTTTTAATCATTTTTTTAATACAATGGAGGTCTATGGCTGCTGGGACATGGCTGCATTGGGCACCGGCTACATGGATGAGACTTGTTATTTTCATAGGATTTGTTGACGGTAAGCAATGCATTAAAAAACACCAGCCTTATCCTTTAAAGCTTCAACCTTCATTCAACAGCCCCATTTCCAATCAGCTAGGGGTCAAATGGGGACATAGAAGATCGCAGACATAAGCTGGGGGCAACTCATTCAGAGCCTTAAAAACAACCAACAGGAATTTAAAATCAATTCTGATTCGTACTGGGAGCCAGTGAAGAGATTTGGTGTCTCTTCCTGGGGCCTGTTAGCAGCCTGGCGGCAGGCGGGACATGGTAGACTGAATAATGCAGGTGTATGTACTGTACAAGGAGTTACAGTAATCCGGGCAGTTGGAAGACATGAATGACTTTCTTCAGATCTTGGAACGAGAGAAACGATTTGATTTTGGAGATGGTTCTGAGCTGAAAAAGCTGCCGTTCACTACTTAATGGCTGAATCAAAGATCACAGCAAGATTTTTGGCACAGGGTTAAGTGCTCAAGTTGTTTGTAATAATTCTGATGGAATCAGAGGGCCCAAATATAAAATGACTTCAGATTTGCTCTCATTTAAATAGAGAAAGTTTTGGGCCATCCAACATTTAATGTCATCAAGACTGAGATTATTTAAACTGCACTGAGTCAGAGTAAGAGATGATAGTCTTGAATCATTTTGTAATTAAAACACTGGAAAAGGTGCAAACCTTCTCCTTTTAAAACCATGGTGATTTTCACATACTACACTTGTGGGTGCACAAACTCTTGTGGGCTTCTCTGTGACAACTCACCTTTGTAGACTTAAGTTTCTTTTCATACTGTAGTCTTTCACTCTCCATATCTGTCAGTCTGTACCGCAGTTCATTAATTTCAAGAATCAGGTCCTGAAAGAAGACAGACTGCATATCACAGAGTGCCAGTGGAATAGTAGAGCAACACCTTTAGTCATTTAATTCCAGTAAGCTACTGAAATATACAGATAAATAAGAAACTATTTTGGACCTATATTTTGACTTTATATTGAGATTACATTCCATCAGTTCAGTAAGTCATATCATTCAAGAATTTGATTACCTATATATAATTGATATAGTATAAACAATCTAGACAGTAAAACACATTAAAAAGAGCTATGACTTAGGAGTGCTCTGATACTCTGAAGGACTGCTTTCCTTAGAGAGTAGAATTCCCAAAGCAGCTGCAGAGATAAAATGAGAGGAAGCTGCCTGTGGAAAGGAGGGGATTTATGGGCTGCGAAGCGGAACATGGACAGCAGCCTGTTGTTCCAGTGGACTGGAAGAGACGGCCGCGCTACTACAACAATAACATGACGTGTTTGAAAGCTTTCCAAGTATTCTGTGCGGTTCATCTGGGCCCACAAATCTCCCCGACTCCAGTAAACAAGCGATTGACATCTCTTTCTGCTTTTTGTTTGACCAGAGGGCAGTGAGTTAAAGCGAGAACTCCCAGTTTGTTATGGATATGAATGAACAACTGTGGCGCACAAAGTGCAATAGGTTTGTTTTTGATTATACAAACAGTGCAGTCACATGTCCACTGGCTAATTCAGTGGATGCTGACATTTTTTGAGGCTTTTCTTACCCAACACACAGCTGCTTTGAAACACATGATGACACAAGAAATCCCTCTCCCACACAGGTGTTAGGCCACATGAATGAGAGATTGTTTGGTTTGTGTGTGTGCGTGTGTGTGTGTGTGCATTTAAGACAGGCAGAGAGTATTAGCCCACATATTAGTATTAGCCCACATACCTCACTGTCCCTAAACCTGTCATCAAAGTCCAGTCTGTCCTTCTCCATGGTATTCAGCTTCAGCTTCAGGTTGGACACTTCAGACATCAGGTCCAGCTTCTGGGTCTCGAGTGCTGTTCTGCACAGAAGCTCCTGCAATGATAAATAAGACAGTTACCAAAATGTTTGTGTGTGTTAGGGGTGTAACAACAATCTGTTTGGAATTGGGGAGACCAGGCCAGATATGCAAAATAAAAATGTACTGATTCAAGCATACAGGACCAGGTGAAAGTTGGGGTGGGGGCATATCATTTGACTGCAGAAACCAGATTCAACAGTCTCAAATAGTTTTTTTTTTCCATGCCACACTCTCTCCCCCCTCCCTTTGAGAATGTGGCTGAAGCCTATGCTGCATTCAAGTGGGAATAATCGCCAAAATAACTCGACAGCTCAAAACGACGAGTTTGAATTTATGAACACTTCCAAGTCGCCTCATTTTATTCTATCAATGCAATCTGTTACAAATCTGTCATAATCTGTCTAATTTACAGAAACAATGTCTCTTCTACAGTGGTTCTATTTGCATGCTTTAGATTATAAGGATTTATTAGCTCTGTCCTTTGTTTTTTGACACTGCAATTGCAGCGGTAGGAGTGCATGAGGAGGAGGGACTCTGTTTTCTCTGCTGTTCTGGCACGTCTATGCACTCCATTGCACATAGGCGCGGACAAGGTGTTAAATATGTAAAGGTTAATTAACATGTTGGTTTTGATCGGCTGTCACCCGGGCTACAGCTGAGGATAACACAGTGGTAATGTGGCTCCGTCACGGTATTCACAGCTGTAGTAAATTTGTGAATTAGGTAAAATTACCGGGTTGCAGATTTTGCTGCTATTCTGTTACCACAAAGTTTTATGAATGAGCCCCTAACATTGAAATCTAACTGGATAATATGGGTTACCATATGATTTTTTTGTTTGTTACCACGTCTAAACCAAAGTCAAAATAAGGACACCATAACAAGTAAATACTGCATTGCTCTTCATGGCACTAAATCAAATGGTATTGAATCAGATCAAATGAAAAATGAATGCAAAGAGATGGCATATACTGTAATATCTGAAGTAGTACATAAACTAAACCATGTACAGATTCCAGTACGGGGTAGCTCTTGGTCTGGGGTACAAACAACAGTTTGTCCTGGGATCCATTACATACAGACCACACACATACCTGCTGCAGCATCTCCTCAGTGGCATTGAGCTTCTCCCTGTGCTCATCCAAGCACACGTCCAGGTCCCTGATCTTCTCTCCCTGAGCCTCCACCTGGTCTGTCAGGACACTCACCTGTATGGGACCAAAAAGTCACTGCTTTAATAAAAAAAGATCATAAATTTTTATTTTTATCTAATGTACATGTACGTGACGGATTTGAGTCTGTTATAAGACATTAGGATCACTGGATGTTTGCAGAATTAGGCTACCTGAAGCACGAGAGACTCCTTATCACCCTCTAGTCGGGAAAGCCTTTCCTGGTAGTGGTCACCCCCTCCCAGAGAGATGTGCCCATTGGACTGCAGGGACAGAGGAAAATATGGATTAGACAAAGAAGCATCAAAAGAACAGTTTTTAGACCCTTTCAATGAAGTTACAAAACACTGGGAAGAGATGTGGCATGAATGAGTATCATCACCAAAGGAGGCATGTTTCACTCAACAATGACTTCTGCTGATCTCCAGAAACCCCGGGCAGGATGTTGAATGGTTCGATGCCTAATAATGATCTCACATGAAAGGCTTCACATGACAGTGAGACTGACTAAACTGCTTTATTCTCCACCAGCAAAACCTTACATGGGAAGGAGGCCCGCTTTCAGAGTGCTGTGCACAGAGTGAGTTACGGCATTACACAAAAACTCTGGCATTTGTCTGGCATACAGCCCATCGCTCTCCCAGACACCATGCTGGTTCCCAAGACATCAGTGTGTTTGTCGTAGCGCATTGGCTGTGGCATTGATAACACCCGCATTTCAGCTCTCATTCCCAGGAAACTTAGCAGAAGAGGACAGTCATGTTTTTGCTTAGCAAACAAAACAGTCGTCTACTTGGATGCAGGAATGATTGGCAAAGCTCTTCTACATTCATAGAGTTTCAATCCAGCAAAGAATGAGCTAAAATGAGAAACAAACCAGATGTGCTAAAGCTGGTTTGCACTCAGCACATTCTCTCCAGTCGTCACTGAGAAACCTACTTCACAAGACCTTCCTGTCTGCTCATAAAACTTAAATGCAATCCAACATTGGGACAGTTTCTTTCTTCAGTAATACATCACGGGGTATAAGAGAACCTCAGAGCTGCAGACTGAAACAAACAGGACACATTGGCGAAAAATCTAACCCCAAGTCTTTAAAAAGAGCTAGACCTCATCAGCACATGCTGCTACACATGCAATTTGACTGGACGTTTCTGACAGGTGTGGTTGTTGTTATGACTAGGGGGATAAAATGTAAATTGTGTTACCAAAACAAGGAAAATCCTGTGTGGATCTCACTTCACATATAGATATTAAGTCCCCTAAATCACCAAGCAGCAACATAACTATTTATCACAATGTGCTGTATTTTAAAAGAGTCTAACTATGTAAATGATTCAATCAGTGATCTGCAGGGGAGAGTAGTGGACTTCGACAAACAAGAGCATCTGCTGAAAGGTGAGCTAGTCTCAACAAAGTGAAGAATGAACATACAATTTATAGAGAGACAGAAGGAACAAGGTGTGCATGAGCCTGTAAGCTTAGGCCAGGATATGCATTGTCTCAAGGACTGGTACATTGTGTGTACCAGTGTCAGACATAACCTGTCTCAGTGTTGTCTTGGTCCAAACTGAGATTAGCACTTATAGTCCTTTCTCAAGAAAGGGAATGCTGCCTTTTCTATAAACAAACAGTTCCCATGCATTTGCCACTTTAGAAGCTCTATGTGCTTGCCTTTCTGGATGATCCTGTTCAGATGCATTATAGTTCCAGGAGTATTACAGTTACAGTTGTTCCTCAACAACATGAGCCATATTTACACCTTGCATATCTAGACAAACCCAACAGTAATGTGACATTACTGGTAAGACTGATCTGCCCAGAGGCTGTAATATTATGATGAAGACAGATAAGGTAGAAATCCATGTGACTTTCATTTCATGCCGTATATTTCCACTGATTCCACACTAAACAATCAAAAAATAACATTAACCCAATAAATACACACAAATAAACACATTCTCTGATACCAATATGCATCCCCTATCCGTAATTGACGCTGAACTCTCCATACTACCGCCAGCTGCACTACCAGATCTGTTCAACGTCATCTGCACTGTGTTATCTTATTTGTTCATGTCCCATTATCTCACGCTACACATGTATGTGTCTCACCAGGTGTCCCTGGAGCCACTCCACCAGGCTGTCAGCGGTGGAGTCGGGGATCTGGCAGCGTAGCCCCTCCCTTTCCTCCGTGTCCATCACCTCCAGGACACTCCTAAGGTCTTCCAGGAGGTGCAGCGCCCGCAGGCTGCCCATGAACGGAGAGGTGGGCGACTGGCAGTCAAATAGGCCATTGGAGTAGTCCAGAGCCTTGGAGCCTGAGGGAGAGAAGGGAGACAGAGGGGGGAGGGAGGGGCCGGAAGAGTTAGAATCAAGACAAATGCATATAAGACACGTCACACACTTCAATTAGTCATCATTTCAACATCATTTCAGGTTTTACTTCCTAAAACTACTGCCTTTAATACTACTATTAGTCACACAGGGGAAAACACAGGGACACTTTGCAGCTCAGCCATGTGATGTAATTATGTTTGCATAGTGATTTATGTCCATATACAGACACAATTCAGTGTACCATACAATGTAAGCTAGAACCACTATTACCTATTGTTAATAATATTGTAGCTACTAAATGGCAAAGTAGCCATCACTATCAAGGATGGACAACCACTGACTAAAATGGATACTATCCCATCTCTTCCCCCATTGTTTGGAAACGACCATAAACATAAAGACGGTGGCTGCTGGTTTGATATTCGACCCTCCTGAGACACACCCAGGGTTCCTGAACTTCCTTTCAAGTTTTTTGAGTGTATGTTGACGTGTAAATACTCTGCACTGCGGGACAGGTAGTGATGTCAAACAAGGGGGTCCAACAGCTTTAAGACTGTGGTCCATTTATACACAAGACAAGTGAGTAATTCTACAAATGTAATAACGTCACAGCGCTTTCCATGAGATTCAGCTGGCAAACATGGCCACAAGCCACAGAGCCTGAATGAGGACAGAATAAATGCTAAAGCCTCTGCGACAAACATGGACCTCCGGACATCACGTGACATCTGATGACTAACTAAAATGTCAGGTCTATTAAAAACCGTTAGAAGAAACTAGAGTTACTCCAATGTTGTCAATGTTGACTCATAAAACAGAAGAGTGAGATTGCAGCGTCCTTGTTGCTTTATGCTTCAACACAATCTTCTCAACTCATACAATAGCTGAGCTTTATTAATAATCTTATGAACTACAAAGTGAAAAGACAACTCAGGACCAAGTATGATATGATTTGGCCTAAATACATGATCATCATCATCATTAGAAAAAATCAATGCATCGGTCCTTATATGCTATAAGTCAGGTTAAGATACAATGTTGACGCTCGAGGCTATAAGAGAACTTTACCTGCTATAATGCCATCCATCTGTTCAAGGGCAGCTGCCAACATGTCGCTGGCATCTGACATCATTTTGAGTCACTGATAAAACCTGGGAGGAGACAATAAACCATGTTAAAAAGAATTTAAAAAAATTGCAACTGAATTCTATTTTAGTAATTTTTAAAGCAGAAACATATTGTTAAAAGCAGATTGTCATGAAAAGCAGCAAAACAAATACGTTAAGAGAATCCCTACTATATAGAAATATAGAAACATTATGCAATAGTTGTTCCAAAATAGGAATTCAAGATAACAGCAATTGGCATGACCTGAATATAGGAATATGTGTATGTTGTGTATCTATGGTAGGAATGTGTGCAACCACAATGCAGTGATGTGCTAGGATTAAATGGGATGAAAACTGTGCATTTCTAGAAAGGTCATCATGGCAAGTCTGTGCCTCTTACTGCATTGACTAAACTGCAAAGTATGAGAAAACAAGGGAACAAACAAGAATTTACAATTAAAACATCCAAGATTGTTGTGACTTCCAACCTGGCAGCGTAGTATACTGATAATGAAAGTTTAGACTACTGAATAATGAATTACTGTGGTTGGTCTTTATTTCTGAGAAATGGATATCAGGAAAGTAAGGAGAGAACCAACACTTTACGCTTCCTTCTGGTGACACAGAATAGCTTGGCAAATTTAAATTCAGCAACAAAAATAGAGTGAAATCTTGAGAAATTACCCAGTACAGTAGTGTGCAGCTTTCTACACATAAATGAACAGCAATGTTGGTGTTAAGCCTGATATTACAATAGGGTTCCCACCAAGGAATTAGGCCGTTACTGCAATACATTCACAACAACCTTTTGTGCCTGAAAATGGACAATGCCTGGTCAAATCGCTTTACTTTTTTATGATGAGTTTGACTGTAAAGTAAACAGATACCTGCAGGCAATGCACAAGAAAAGCACCATAGCTAAGTGCTTTCATCATAACCAGGCAGCTGTGGCATCTTTTGCAATAGTCTGTGAATGCAGCTGAAAAACAATGTGATCAGAACAAAAACAATAAAATGAGCTAAAACGATAAATGAGCTGCTGCGTTGTTCTTAGACATTCTCACATTAAAATGTATGATCTTGAAGGACTTACTAAATATAGGCTAAACTTTTGGCTAAGACCCAACTCTGTACTGCTGCATTCTCTTGTGTATCTTGTCCAAATTTGATCAATGAACAGTAGGTTACATTTTAGAATATCAATTAGGGCCATTTACCTAAAATATTGGCACAATGAGCGAGCTGCCAATAGGACACTGGACACTCTGTTTAGAGTTGAGTGAAGATCCATTTTAGCGGCCCAACTTTGGACATCTGCCCAAACAGCACAGCGGTCCCTTTCTCTTAGAATCTTTAATCAAAAGGCTGTGTTGTATATTCATGCATGCACAAACATGCACGCACATGCACATGTCCACACACAGACACACACACACACACACACACACACACACACACCTTCCTTTAATCAGCTGGCTCACATCCTGGGAGTGCCCAACACTGGGACCCAGCACCATTTTCAAACTTTATGGAAACCACCCACAGACCCAACACTGTTATTTCAGCATTCCTGTGGTCAAATTTTCCATTATTTGGAAAATAGTCATGCATTAAAACATGAAGATTTTCACAACTCACAGTAGGGTGATAGACCAGCATGCCATCAGTCAATTCCATAGTAAACTGCAGAGTGGTTTCCAAACATAAAACCGGGTGAAAACGATCCTCTCAGGCTATTTAGGCTATTTGCTTCTTCAACAAGCAGTACACTTTTAAAAAGACACGGTAGTAAAATAGAATATAACTGCTACTTTCAAAAGGGCAGGAACTTACAGTACTCTGCTAGCTTTTTAAAAAAAATGTCTCAATGTTTAAGTTGGGGCAAGATTCACACAAATTGCTCAAATGAGTTAAAAACATGAAATTTGAATTACAGAGTTCCCAGTAACCTTCCAATTTATGTGAAAGGGAATTTTTGAAAATGCTCAAAATATCATGCCTATTGAAAAACTAAAAGTAGTGCAGCAGTATCAAAGGTCATCATATCAGACAGACATCCAAAATTAAACAGAAGTGCACAGAAACTAAGTACTCTGTATTTGCAAATGCACTAATGCAAGCTCATGTTCATAACTATTCTGTAAAAATAACCATAATTGGAACAGACTTGTCTTGGAGCCTGCGATGGTTACTTCTCCAACAGACTGACATTATTAAACTCAAGCACAATCTAAAGCCCAATCGGGAAAGATCTTAATTACTTCAACATCCCAGCTACATTTATCTCAGTGCTGTGGAGGATCCATTGGAAAATAGGCTGAGAAGGAAAACGAATAGGCTAATACAAGGCTACCAACTATGCTTCAACACCAGAAGCAACAGCAGACATCAATCCATTATAAAAAAAAACAGCATTCAACGATAACACAGTGTCTGGATCATGATGACTCAAGCCCCACAAGGCATCCCTTTCAAAAACCTGATTCAGCACATCCCTCAGACCAGCAAGTCAAACATGGCTAAGGTTAACACTTGGCATTCAGCAAACACTTCAAACACACAAGGTCCAGACCAGATGTGCTGCTCAGAAACCTGCTGTCCACTTGTCAATCGATGCAAAGCAAGTGTAGAAATCATGTCTGAACACTTCTAACTGTCCATAGGTCATTCTAGATCAAATGGTGACTGTGGCACTGCTGTGTAGCCAGGGTCCAGAAAGATCTCAGTACAAAGCACTCCTAATTACAGAGAAGTGCACTCCTGGAATGCCTCGTGGTATGTTAGCCATGTGTAAACATGGAGGGTAGTCCAGCTGAGAAAGGATGGCTTTGCCTGCGCTGTAGTAAACTTCAGTCATAAACAATTCTATTGAGCCTTCACTAAACAAAGACTGTGAACCAATGTGTGTTTTGATTGTTTGTTAGCTTAAAAGAACAACGAGGATAGCATCTGTACCTGCATTGGCCTTTATGTGTAGATTAGATCTGTGCAGCTTGCTATCAGAGGAGACATCTCAAAGATCCCAACAACCAAGCATCACACTCACAAAGTCTCACTGTCTCCCCTTCTATAAGCACCATTTACAACAACCATAAGACATACAGAGAGGGCTATTGTTCATGCTGGCAGGGTATTTCAATTGAGAAGCATGAGAAGAGACAGAGAGAAAAAAAGATTGCATGGCCACGCTACAGCACACATGGCATTTGCAACAACACCTGCCTGCATACTCTTTTCAGACCCACAGAGCCCCAAAACAAAACAATACCAAAAAAAATCTCATTCAGAAAGCAATCTTGCCCTTTAGAGAAAACAGCCATATAATTCAGAGAGACATGCAGAGAGTAATGAATACAGCGGGGAGAGTAGACCTCGCTAATGGCTTTTCAAATCCATCAGCTCTGGCCCCTTCGGGCAGGATGAACATCAGAACCCATCCTCACTGTAGAGAGCTGAAGTAGATCTGGTATAAAAACTCTTGTCCTCCCTCGCTCCCTGAATGACCGGTAGAAACTCTGCTCTGGCACACTAAGGGGAAAAAAAACAAACAAAAACAGAAGCCTCAGGGCCACTTGTCTCTGAAGAAAAGAAGTGTTTATGTCAGCCATGCAATTGGGCAGCCTCCAAGGAGGCTGGAGCCCATGTTGAGACGAGTTGCACTGGCAGTAAAAAGGCCCTGGCAGCGAGGAATTTCAACTCCGGGCATAAATCATACAGTAGTTTGCTCTACTGTCTTCTTCTTGTTTCTGTACAACATCAAAATAACTATAAATCAGCGAGAATTTCTATGAACATCAGGGGATAGATCCAAGTCTCGCCACATAATGACACTTTCCACATTTTGAGTCATCCGTGCCTTGACTCAAACTTTACCTTCACGCCCTACTTCCAAGAGTTTCCAAGAGAGAAAAGCTTAATTCTGGCTTTCATACCTCATCCTGTTTTACCTCACACAAGGAATGTTCTCTGAATGTACTGAAAACCTTGGAAAAGGCTGAATGGAAACAATATAATGACAACGCTATGCAAGTAACCTGTTATTTTGTGTGGAACAATAGAGAAACTGCTTGTCTTTACACCATAAATGCGACTCACACCTGGTGTCATTTTGGTGTGTAATATTAACTGTATGGACTCTGATGAGAGTTGGCTGCTTTATGGTAAGTGCCATACACAAGATGTTTAAAATAGGCATATTATTATGAGCACTATTTTCAAGGTCTCTGCTGTATTTTCATCCTGTGATAAGGTTAATGCTACGTTCTCCAGGTTTAAGGATGCATGGCATGTGCAGCGGTGCAGTTTGCCCGGCTACGTCACCCCTGATCCGCTGGGAGCAGACAGTCGCGGCATTCACCAGCCGCCTGCGGGGCGCTGCTCTGAAATAACCTGCAGCTATTTCCAACCTGGCGGAGCGGGCAGGATACATAATCACTAATTTTATACCACCCAATGACCAGGCCGAAATGCAAAGGAGACGTGGGTGCAAGGCAGAAGGAGCCTCTTCTCTGTCTATATATAGACTGGCTTAACGTAAAAATAAAAAAATCCACAAGGTATCTGTGTAATGGGTGATGCAACGTAAACACGCTGAACAAAGCAACTGAAACAAAAGATGGAAATGAAGTTTTTGACATACAGAGAGAGTCAATGTGATAAAATCTTGCAAGAATTCCTCCTGGCAGCACAGATGCAAAAGATCACAGCAGCAATCCATTAATGTTGGAAAGCAGCACACATTCTTTTCATATTACTCACGACTGCACTGCCATCTAACTTGGCTAAGAACTTTTTAATCTTTGACATTTTAGGCAAAAAGCAATGTAACACGGAATATTACATATGTTATAGAGGGTTAAGTTAAATGATATAAAACTCCTTATGGTTTACATATGCCATGCCATGGTTGAGTTGCTGTGTACAAGATTACACAGGCATCACTCTATATCCGTATAACATTAATAAAACCAGCTGAATGTTGCAAAAACAGTGCAAAAACTAGCCTAACGTATGAATTATTTCTTATATAAATTCAACTCTCATAGCTCTTGCTTGAATTTTCTTGCTAGAGCAAAGATAGGGACAAGCTCTGACATGATGAGCCCAAGGGGTTTCCCTAAACTTTGAATCATAATTAACATTTTGGGGAAAACCCCTGCCCAAATCACAAAAGAGGCAATATTACAATCAATAAGGGGGAAAAAATGATCTCAATTTCCCTGCAGGAGGTTTGACACAACACAATCTCATCAAGTCTCTAATACTGCAGTGGTACTGGTAATAGAAACACAAAACTAAAAGACTTAAGAGCCAATAGAGAGCAATGCAACTGTGTCATTACCTTAACAGCATCTGATATTTGGTTTAGTTTCATCTATATACAGTTACTCTCATCTATATAGGCTATTTATTCTATTGTTTTGGAAGGCAATTGTAAAGAGATACTAAACTGTCTTAGAGAGAGAAAGACAGGCACTACACCAGCTGATGCTCAAACTTCATAGCTGTTAAAGTTCAAGACATGAATTCTGGATATCTTCACTTTGGTTACAGTCTGGTTTATTTTATCTGGGATACCAACATATTCACTATCAAAGTCAAGCATGCCAGGCAATACCACTTGAAGGAACCATCAAACCAAATGAAGTGTAGTCTATGCAAAAAGACGTGGCCTCAGGCGTAAAATGGTGATTAGGATGTCTGGCAGAGACTAGGGATGTGGCAAAGTAAAATGCTGTAAACTAGACTGACTTTCCACGTTAAGGACCCTCATATGGATAGACTTTAGCAACCCATTTGATAAGATTTTGCCGTAAGGAACCCCACTCGAGGGGATTTTTGGTGTCAAACATGATTCACAACAACTGTCTACACTTTGGGTGGAGAGGTAACGGTGAATAGGGAACAGAACAGTCACCCACACATCCTTACTGTGCTAACGTCTAGCAAGTAAAATAACAGTGAAATTTAACTTCCTCATTTGCTGGGTTCCCCCGAAACCCCCGTTAAGATACCCTGGAGGTCCCCAGACCCCACCTTGGGAACCATTTCTCTAGACAGTTTATGACATAGTGGAAACAAATAAAAAGTAACTGGTTGGTTGCTGTTGGCTTACAGATGCACACCGTCGTAAATGACCGCATTATAACAACTCAGTGTGCCAACGGCCGTTTGCTTCGACTAACGTTACTCAAAGTTGTTCGGGAAAAAATAAAACAATCACTGCACGAAAAACTGACGCACTTACCGAAACTTTACTCGAATAGACTTTTTTTTCCAGTTACAACGTTGATTTTTTTCTTGACAAAAACTCCAAAGTGCCTTGCTTCTGAACTTGTTTTACGACGCCAGCCCACGACACGACCCCCGTCCACATCCCTACGCCATGATGTCGAAATGACAGGGAAGCTGGAAAAGTTGAGACGTCACGGCTGGAACATCCCGCCCTGCTGCCGACTGGATTGGCTTGGGAACAGGAACTTTTTCTGTCTGGGATTCATGATGCATTCACGGCCACGTGGGGAAAAATGGGAGATACGAACTTCCTACTAGATAAACAGCAACAGGTAGTTCTGTATTACTTGGGAGCTCGGGGTTAGGCGATGAAGCCAGATCATCAACAAGGAAATATCTGTTGTCAAGTGCAGGGAATGATAAAGCTATTCATTTCAAATCAAACGAACAAATTGAACAATTTTCATCACTTAACTAATTTCGTGATAGTAAATCATTCTTAAAATGCGATGGCAGGACACAACGGCTTCTTCGTGGTTGACGCTGCAATGTGTGTTTTGTTGTAAACTCCAATATACCGCCCATAAACTGAACCGGGAGGAAACATGGCCAACAGAAAACTTCTATCATGGCGGTTGACGGTTTCAAGCCAGTTGAAACCATGAAACGAATAAACATTTCCAAGTCGTCGGGTTGCCTTGATTATTCCCATATGACATGAATGCAGCATATTCCTCAGTGTCTGGGAGGTGCCTGTGTATCAGTTTTAAATGAGCACAGACGACATCAAGTGGTCAGTAAACGCTTAACACCTACATTCAGACCCGCAGGCTGGATATTAAATCATATATAAATCCATGAGGAAGACAAGTATCATTTCAAGATCTCATGACAGTCGTGATTTATTCTTTAAGGAGAGGATATGTACTCAGACAGACAAATAGAAGAAGTGTTCAACACTACAACAGATGATACAGCAAAGAAAACAGAAGAACAAAACAAATCATTCATACAAACTGCAGCACTGTTAAAAAAAGTTAGTCTTTTTCATATTGCGCCGACTTCATGAAGTAATCTCTGCTTCGCCATATACACTTTTTTCTAGGGTGTCCACAGACCATGATATAATTTGTCATGCTGACAGCTGTGATCTTTCAGTGATTCCTGAAAATTTCAATCCAAACATCTACCATCTATCTTGCTCCCAGTGTCTTCAGTTTACCCATTGGTCCCTATAAAGCAGTGTCCCTCTTTAAGGGCCTCTCCACCTTCACAGTGCTTGGGTCACATTCCAGCATCTCCCTGATCCAATCATCATCCAGCGCTCCCTCTGTGAACTCCTCCAGGCTGATGATGGCTGGAGATGAGACAGGGACAGAGAGAGATCAGAACGGTAGACCAGTGATTCTCAATTCTCAATTCAACCTTTTTCATATCAAGGACCCCTAATTTAGTACACATTTGATGAGATTTTGTCTCTCGGACCCAAATCTGAGAACAATTTTATTGCTAGATATGATTTTATTCCATGACTATCTGTATTGTAGGTAGAGAGATATCAGTGAAATTGTGATCAAAACAGTCATTCTTCTACATTCTCTAATTATCTTAACTTCTTCTGAATTAAATAATGGTGAAGTTTAATAATTCATCAATTTGCTTGGGACCCCCTGGAACTCCCTCAAGGACCCCTGGTGGTCCCCGGAACCCATGTTGAGAACCACTGTGGTAGACCGCAATAAAGTGCATATGTGCATGAAGATGTTCTTCCGTATTAATATCATTTGCTTCCTCTTCTCTGTTTGAACTGGCAAGAGCAGATGTTAATGACTGAGCACTTAATGGCACAAAACTGTTTTCTTTAAAAAAAAAAAAAAGGATTTAGGATTTAGGAATGTAATATTTCCTTCACATTATCAAGGATTATGTCCCTTGTAGGCTTGGTGGGGTAAAAATCATTTTAGTATGTGACGTACATATTATGTTTTATCTGCTGATGTACCTCTGGCAGTTTGTGCTTCAGCTACATACTGGCTGCCTAATTCAAAATCTCTTGCCATGACTGAAAATGGATTTTCCACATAACAAAAATGGGTCCTATTTAGTAACAGAAAATGGTTCTTTAGGCTTGTACCATAGCAGAATCCATAGAATTCTTTTAGGAAGGTTCTCTATAGCACCATGCTCAGTGGTCCTACATAAAAGGTTTATTTGTGCTATCAAGAACCACTGAAACAATAAGAAACACACTTAAGATAGTAGTTCTGTATAGATCTACTATCCTCACCATAGAAGTCTTGAAAACCCTTACTTTTCTATGTGAACACAGGACAAAAACATCCCAGTGTTTACCATAGACCCTAGTAAGGGAAATCATTTAAATCCCTATTTTTCTCATAGGGAAATAGAGTCAGGATCTCTATATCAAGTCCCTTTATTGGGCAAAAATGTGTCAACACACTTAAGCGCCCTATGACTTAAAACCAAGAGGCTGACATCTTCATACATCTAGTTCCTTGATGAGTGAGTTTGTGTCAAACCCTGTAGATGGAATGACAGATTGTTTGTAAACACAACACCATGATTTCATACAGTAAGGACAGATCATTGCACTGTAATGCTTCCTCACCATTATTGTCTTTGTCCAACCTCATAAATATCCTGTTGGTACATTCTTCAGCTGTGAGCGGGTTGAGTTTGGTTAAACCAGCTGCCACACTCATCTTATAAACAGCCTGAGGGGGAACAAAAAACAAAACACTAGTTGAACTGAAAAATGCAACATCTATGGTACCATGTCATGAGCAAGTTGTACAGTTGTGCTTGCAGCTAGATGAGTGGGCTTGTACTGTCAGAATAGCTGTGATGATTCAGTGTTTATCTAATAATCAATATTCTCGAGGGCAAACTGTCTTACACTCCTCTGAAATGGTTTAGAGGTTTGGGTCCCGATCAGACTTAGCTTCAGAGGTTTTGGACAATGTGTACGGTAAACACACAGCACAAGGACGCACCCACCTGCATGATGTCCAGCATCTCCTCCCGTGTGATGGCTCCATCTCTGTCTTTGTCGTAGAGCTTGAAGGACCAGCGCAGCTTCTCCTCAGATGAACCCTCAATGAGCATGCTGATGGCCATGACGTACTCCCTGAAGTCAACCACCCCGTCCTGGAGCAGAGCACCATGCACAGCTTTGTTTGTAGGATTTTGTTTTTAATGTATACTTTTGTTAGATGCATTGTTAAAATAGAAAGGCCTTTATTGTAATCATTTTAATCGGTTTTAGGTATGGTGCTGTGAGAAAAGAAGTGTGTCCAAGCTAATCAAATACACCCACAGTACATACTTGGCCATACACTTTGCCTACCCCATTATTGTCCAATGTGCGGAATATCTGTTCTGCGTACTCGGCTGACTCGTTGCCCACTGTCCCATCGCAGAAATGCCTTCGAAACTCATGTAGTGTGATCAGTCCACTTGGACATTCATTGATAAATTTTCTATCACAAAAAAGATGACAGAGGGTTAAACAACTCAAACAGAGAATCCTAGAAGTGAGTTTTGTCAAGAAAAATCTAATTTCAATGGTTTAAAAACACACAATAGGCCCTTTGAATGAAACGTTAAATTTGTAGCAGGTGAAAAAATGTCCCTTAACCTGAAGGGAATTGAGGTCAGGCTTTCCCTGACCTGTAGAGATTACATGCTTGCAAGCTACACCAGTGCCAAGATAATTAGGCCAAATAACCACTAGCCACTTTACTACAGCACGGCAAAGTGAAGCTTATCAGCGGTGTTTAATTGTGGATTTAAAGTAGGCCTGAATACACTTTTCCTCAAATTGAAACTAGTGCTCAGACAGCAAACCATTTCTGAGTTAAGAGGCAATATGAGTCATAAGGATATTGTTTGGGGCAAATTATTAAAATTTCGGGTAATAATTTTGGCCATGTAGTGGAGACAGAACAAAAACTATCCTGATCTCATGGCCTATATTAAAGTCCTGTGTCAAACGGACCAAGGAAATGGTTTTGTAAATGTTTTTGAAATTTCCCAATTTAATTATTTATATCTCATAAAAGAACAATGGCAGCTCAAGTCGTAGTTGTAAATCTCTTGTGAGTTGCCTCCTTTGCATCTCCAAAAATGTGTTGTTTAAGCCTCACACATGGCTAAGTGTGTTAAGGAAACTCGCACGTCTTTGTCCTGTTCACGGATGTTGAACCTTTTCAAAGCTCAAATCACTGTTAAATGGGTCTTCTTGCCCCATTCTCCTGAGCATTATCAAGCCTAAAAGGGAATGCATCTCCCCTCTTCTCTCACCTGAATACAAATAGGGCAATCTGTGGCAGGAAATCACTTAGATAATATCTCCTCTGATTAAATTTCAAATGTCAAGTCAAAGGAAAATCTTACCTAAACCATTCGTAAAGTTCTGTGACATAGGACTCCCCTCTCCTACAAGGCAGGGTGGCAGCTTGTCCCATTCTGTGAACGATAAAGCCTCTGCAATCACCACTGACTTTATATACACAACAAATCCCAGTTTATGCTGCGCTTTCTTAATTGCACTAACCAATGCCTTATCACATTTGACAAATTAGTCAAACCTAATCTCCTCGTGGGGAGCAAAGAGGAGGGGTGTGAGTGGGTGCAGTTGAATGCAAATGTAATTACTCAAAAAGCAGGCTGCCGCTTCTAAATCTGCTTGATCGAAGACACAAGACCATGGATTGAAAAAGAGCAAGGATGGAAATTCAGTCAGCTTAATTAAGAGAGAAGTTCAGCTTGAGCATACTGCATACTGAATTTTAAAGTTCAGCTTTTAAAGTTCAGCTCCACTGACATTTTAAGTTCAGCAGGAACATTCACAATGTTCCCAATATATTTCAGATCCCTCTAACTGTGCCTGTCATGTTTGCAAGTACGCTCAAAATTCCTGTTGGGAGTTCAGTAAACTAATGTTTATTAAGAACCTTTTTTACATGACAGCCTGGAAAGACAGATTCTTTGCCATGACCCAGACTTGTTGATAGTAGCAGCAATAATGCCAGACAAATAAGTGCTTCATTCTGAGCCCAAAAAAAAACAAGGATGAATTGAAGTGGCAGAAAGTGGTACAAAGGAGGTTGTAGACAACATGTCTATCAATTACAAGCTCCCAACTGCCCAATATGAGCCCAATGGTAAGGACCTTCCTTGTGTGTAGTGATAGTTGGCTATGAGCAGGGTTACTCATTAACACACAAACACCAGCCTGTCTCATAAGGCAAACACCTCAAGTCCAACGATGCAAAAAGGTATCAAAACGAACAAACACTAAATGATACAAAAGATGCATGCAATGTAATAAAGCAGGGGATGAAAACAAAACAGAATATTCCCTAGCTTACAAACTCTACTCTAGCTCTAGTGGTCCATGTTTAAATTGGGACAGAAGCAAAGGATGTGACTCTAAGCAAAGTTCAATCACTCAAAGCCACAGAATAAGTTGTGAGCAGTCTCTTAGCAGACTCACAACTCTGGGGAATTCACAAGTAGAGTGCAGTGATTTAGCAAATAAAACAAAAAACAAACAAAAAAAACAATTAACACACAACTAAAATGGACTTTTGCCTTTAAAAGGACCAGCCTGTGTCTATGGCACATTACTCCACAACTAGCTCTGCTGGTAGTGAGCACTGAAGTCTCCACTTAAGGCTCCTTTGTCTATTTCATCTGTCAACAGGCTTCTAATTAGCTCATGATGTGTGGATTTGACATTTAGCATCGCTTTAAGCAGGTTGATTCAACGATGCATTTAATAATTGCAGAAAAATCCCCGCCCCTCCGCTCGATCAAATCTGCTGAGAGGCCAGGTGGGAGGCGGGGCGGCTGTGTCTCCAAAAGCACACAGGTAGAGCGTGTTGTTTGTCCATGCAGAAATGTCCAAAGGCACTTCAGACACAGGCAGTAGGGTCCGTGTGAGTCTGGCTCCTCCATCCAGTGGGTCCTCATTATTCAAGCATAAGAGACTAAAGGACAGTGTTCTTCATGATTCACAGCACAACTTTTCCTATCCTTGAAACAGAGTCCTTGTTGGAAAAATATGAAGGGTGGCATGGCATACAAGCTACACAGTGAGCTCCATAAATATCTGGGCAGTAACACAACCTCTGTTTTGGCTTTGGATCTTTATTGTGTTGGGTGTCCAATCAGGAGTGAAGATACGGTACAGGCAGTTTCAATTTGAGGGTATCTGTATATAATGATGCATTAAATAATGACAACCATTATTATACATAGTGCCCCCATTTCATGGAGGCAAAAGTATCTGGACAGATTGGCAAAGACTTTGTATGTTGTCAAAAATTGTCAACATGCAAAGTCTGACTTCGCAAAGATGTTATTTTCAGACAATACCACAATTGCTTTGCTTTCCACTACACTGCATCCCTATTCAGCAGTGAACTAGACTCTTAATCCGGGTAAATAAAATGTGATTCAATACGTGTGACGTACACGATGGTCTGCAAGGTATCAAATTGGGCCCAAATCATTGTGCCGAAAAATGTGGACTGGATGTTTCTTCCAATTTTTTTTATTAAACTCTTACAAGTTGGAGACCTTGAGAATTCACTACATGTTCAGAATTTGAACACTTTTCACACCTGGAAACAAAGAAAGTGTACAAAAGCAGTGACGTCTTTTAAACTCTTCATCCAGTACAGATGATACCCTCAAACCGAAGCAACGTGTACAAACTTTATTACTGTATTATTTGGCGTCAGCAAGGATCTGAAAAATACATAAATTTGCCACACAATTGCTGAAGCTCACTGTATGACAATTATCTGACATTTTACAACTTTGGTAATTCCGACTTTTACCATATATCAACCCATAAGGCCATCTGGCTGTCACATGATTCTCAGCAGTGCATCAGTAGCCCTTCACTGACAGGCTGCATGGCTCTGCAGCAGAGCAGTCCCCGGGATCCAAAGCATCCCATGCAAACCAACAAGTCACAGGTCAACATATAATGGCTATTAATTTTTAGCTTGTAAAATCTAAGCTGTGCAATTGTAGGCATGGGCAAAAGATAAGTCTAAATGAGGTAAACTGACTATGGGATCCACAGCTCAATGGCTCATTCACATTCTGACCAATTGCTTCATGTCACAACTCTCTGCATCCTGTAGGGAGTTGGCAATATGTCCACTACTAAATACCTTCTGGAGCAAGTTTCTTGAGTCATGCACGGTATGGGAGTGACAAACACGTTGACAGAAAAAGGAACATATCTTAAAGTTTAGCGTTTATGGAATGTTAGCTCTGCATAGCTTAATCCCTTAAACAATTTATGCATGACAATCCAGGGTACTTCTGACAAGCACATGAACTTCTGAAAGACTGTCAGTGCATAACAGAACATGGAAAAAGACTGACATCAAACAAAAACTAAAGCTATGGTTTACCTGCAAGAGATTATAAAGCTGACAAACAAGTGTAAAAACATAGATGAACAATTTACTCCAACAATACCAGTCCCATTATGTCACATACCAATGTACAGTATGTACGGAAATATGCAAAAGCTTAAACTGGAGGACGAAATACTACATGCTACAATTGGTAAGAACCGTGCCAATGGATGCTAAGGAGGGGCGGTTCTGTTTATATCACTCCCTGAGTAATCACCTCCACCGTTCTCAGATTCAGAGATCAACCTAAAAATAATCTACTGATATAAAGTATTATCACAGATGTGAATTGGGTTCACCGTTCAGCCATTGCTACCAAACCTCCATTTCAGCATTTAAAGTGCTATTTCACTTTGGTTGAATATTTACAATTTTTAGTGCTCATATCCATAGTATTTTATGAACGATCAACCACAACTGTCTGCTTTCAGGACTCATCATTAACACTACTAGCTTCATTTTCAAAAAACCTTACTTAAAAAGCATACTTCCAACACATTTACAGACAAGGGAAATCTGTGCCAGATTTTTCCTGCTGTGTACTGAATGTTTAGAGCTAGGGAAGAAAACCCAGTTGTTGTTGGAGGTTGACAGCTACTAAATTTCTATGGAACTGTGCATCCCGAAAAATGAAAATATTCGACCTCTGTGAACTATCCCTTTAAGACCGACGCGGCCTGAAGACATGGTGTTTGGAACCATACCGAATACTCGCACATACAGTACGTTCAAGTTCTGTGTACCAGAGAGGTCACTGTTGGACTGTTTCTGTGGAAAATGTTCAGATACTGACAGAAGTTAGTGAAAATCTCCGAGGGGCACGCCATTAGGTGACTCTCAAAGTTAGAGGTTATGGAAGTGTGGTCTGTTGCGTTATACTGGCTACCTACAGTCCTGAGGGGTCACAGAGACGGGCCAGGCTGTCAGTCTCATGTCTTGGGTGTCTTCCTCACATTTTAATTAATTAAAACATACCTAATCAAATTACAACCTTTTAAAAAAACATGAACTGATTCAGTGCAAATATTTTTTGCATCATCACTCCCATCCTTTGTTCAAGTGTAGATGGAGGAAGGAAATATAAACAGGAATCCCGAGCCGTTGTACAGTCATTTGTTGGGTTCTAATGTTTGGCAGGGGCAAGTCATGACCGGGCAACGAAAAAAAAAAAAAAGGCCGCACACATTCAGGTGCAACCCTCTGAGGCCTCTTCACAGAAACAGAGGATGACAGTAGATGTGAGGAAAGCAGTGAGGAACAGCGTTTCAGGATGGGCAGACCGCTGCAAGGCTTTAGAGGCACATCCTCCGACTGGAAGTGGGAGAGCAGGTGTCCCTTAATGTCACGGAGCCCGCTACCTGTTAGAGCAGCCACCTGAAGATTACACATCTTACGTGAAAAAGGTAACTAATAAATAAAAAAAACTGTCTTAAAAAAAAAACCAATGCTGCATCTCAAGCACTCAAGCTCGCAGCCCAAGTGTTTGCCACAGAACCACGCTGTAAGACAGGGTCCTATAAAGACCAGTGCATCTCCTCAAAGTCCACAGCCTCGCCCAGGTTTGTGTCTGTCTCAAGCAGGCTCATGATCACCGCCATGGCTGCTTCGTCATTGCTCAGGCTACCGAGGCCAGGTCCCACCACGCTGTCCAAATCCAGCTGCGAATTCTCCCCTGAGGAGAGAAGGGGCAAGGAAGGAGGAGGAAGGAATGCAGAAAAACAAAGAAAGGGTGAGGGTGAACAGTAGAGCATTAAAATCCAGAACCACACACAATGTAGATAAAATTGGGAGTGTTCAGGAAGGAATACACCACTGCTAACATCGTTTCATGTGTTTTACAAAAAAAGAATTGCATTCACACAGTTGCAGGAAGGCCAGTTCTTTCATGTTCTACTGTCCTACTGAGGCCCCATTTTAGAATAAGCTCATTAGCAGGATCAGTGAGAGTACCCATGAGTGTTTCTCCTCCTGAGAACGGCGCTCCCTGGGGCTCATCTTCTGAGCTGGACTTTCCTGGCATCTCCATATCTGTTGACTCTCCATTTGGCACCTAGAGACCAAAAGAGGAGCAAATTAATGACAGAAACAGAGAGAGGCAGACGCGCCCATGGAACAAATGCATAAACGGAAGACTTACATTGCTGCTGGTTTGACTGTGAGTTTGCGGAGACTTATCCTGCAGTAGACTGAACGGGCTGACAGTGCCACTGGAAGGTGATGAGTTCATCCTGAAGCAGAAACACAGACCAAACTGATGTTATTGATGATATTGGTCCCGTCCACAAACACTGTGGGAAACTATAATGCCAATTAGAAACATTCAGCAACTTTGACTAAGATATACTGTACATTAGAACAGCAATACAAACCAATGGATTGTTAAAAAAAAAAAAAAAAAATGTAGTTATAACAAAAAGTTGTTGATAGTATTTGAGGGCATTTTGCCATTTCTCCATTGTCCACTGTTGTTCAATGTAGATGGACAACAAACAGCAAAAAGGACATGCTCCTTGTCTGACTCCCTCTCTCCCTTATCTCTAACACTGATACAAACAGAAAAAAGGACATGCTCTATTATTGAGACGCCACACCTGTTATAATCCAGCAGCTCGTTGGCAATCTGGGTCCCTATGCTTCCAGCATAAATCATGGTACCAGGCATGCTGGAGATTCCTGGGATAATTGGAAGGGACTTCTTGCCATCTTCTAAAAGAAAGACAAAAACAGGGACAGACAACCTGTTTTTTCTCACGTCATTACTACACTACTATAAAATCAGCATTTGTAAGAAAAAGATACGTCAGAGATATAACTGAGGTAGCATCTTTCATAGCTTTTTTTAATATTCCATTTCAACCGACCCTCAGAAGTCTTGGGATTGCTTGACTGTTCAGACTTGTTTCCCGACCGACTTGTTCGACTGTGGTCATACCTTGTCATGGGATGGGAGAACAGATTGTGATGAGCTGATTAATACATATTAATCTCATGACAGCAGCATCAGAGTTAGCTTGGGTACAAAGATACTGTTAATGTCATGCACGAAGGCTCTGTAAACATCAGGGAATGACTCATGAAGCTTATACTCACGATATGACTGTATTAGTTGACACTATGTATTCTACTTCTTTGGTCCAGGGATTTACAAAACTAAACCACTGACTTTGTAGAGTGACAAAAGAGCCATACTTCGTTTTGAACTTATAGCAATTTGTCTCTATTTTCTCTTTACTCCGCAGCACTGTGAAAAAAGGGGAGAGTCCAAGTTATAGGATTGAACAGTGGAAAACAGGACTTTCATACACTGCTATAGAGCATTCTATCTGGGTAATGGTTATAGCAAGGGTATCATTGTCATCTGCTTAGGGTATAAGCAGAGGATCAGTAGAGGAAATAAAATTTGGGAAAACCATTTCCCAAATTTTATTTTCGGAGGCAAAAATACAGCATGCGGAAGCTGGACAAAGCAAAATGGTGACCCACTTGAATAAACAGAACCATATCAACATGGACAAAGTTTTTCAAATTGCGGTCAGTGATTTACTTGTAGGTCACCACCGCAACTGTAAATAAGAATTTGATCTTAACTGGCCTACATGATTACATATCATCTAGGGAGACATGAAAAAACCCCACTAATAATGGGCCATAGAAGATTAGATGAAAGACAAATGGATGTGAAGTCACTGAATAATGTAACTCACCTTTCCGATGTCTATCAGCTAAATGCGGTAAGTCGTCTTGATGGAAGTACTCATAGCATGATGTCCCAAGCAATTCCTGGGGTAGATAACCGAGAATGGTTGTCGCTCTGTGGAAGAAAGGAGAGGGTCAGTGTTAAAAGAGTAGAGTGAGTGTTTATGTTATTATAAATCATTTTGTTATAAATTATGAATTGCAAGTGGTTGTTAGTTTATATGCTATGAATTTGCAATTCAAATGGTGAGATCTCGTCACTGGGAAAGGTGACGAGAGTGAGGAAGATATTTGAAATGTCTCGATAAACAAAACGAGAAGGGACATTTGTGACTTATTTCACTTCCTGTATAGAATAGACCTACAAGGAGACTCTTATTATGCAGTGAGAGTACACCAAAACACATACTGGCTGATTATTCATGAGCACCATTACTCATTTTTGCTTGCATGCTATTTACTAAAACTAATATTCATGAGTTGTACACATGTTTTTTAAGATCATTTTTTAGACAACATATGTGGAATGTCATGCTCTCACCAATCAACTTAATAGACTCCATTATCATTATCACCATTATCAATTTCACAAATGTTATGCCAGATTGTCTTCCGAACGTTTCCAAAATCCTGCATCTCTAGTACTGAAGGATTTAAAAGGGGGGATCAAGCATAAACAAGATGACAAGCCATTAGCATTCTCATTATTTATACTATAGCAACAGAGCTGTGCACTGCCTGTGGGTCTTCCTAATACTCCGCAACAGGTTTGCTTGCTGCCTGAGAGGGACAGAGCCATACTGACTTCGACTACTGAAGAACTGAATAATAATAATGACCACAAACTACAACCCCCACTCACCCCCATCTTGAAGCACAAGGGAATTGTTACCTTTGATCGACAAAGGTGAATTTGCCATCCATGGCGTAGCGTGTGATGAACTCTGTGGGTTTAACCCGGATCTCTCCATTAACCTGGGGAGATGCGTGGGAGTGGACGCGCCCCACCGCCACCAGGCAGCTGAAGTGGGAGCTGTCTTTGTCTGCTTCGGCCTCCCCCTCTGCCCCCAGTTGACTGGTAGGCCAGCTGCGCATGTAGCCTGTACAGTGGACTGTGCAGTACTTCTGGGACTCTGTAGATACAGATATATACACACATATATAATATATACTTACATATGCAACTGCAGAACAAAAAATAAAATCATGATCTTCTAATTAAACCGCTGGATAATTTCCTTTCCTACCTTTCTTTTTGGAGGTGCTGGCCTGGAATTCCTTCTCTTCCACTTTGACAGAAATCTTGTTGTACTTCATGCGGCAGAAAAAAGAGCGGCGTGCACCTGAACACAGCCGTGCTGCGCCGACTGGGAGGTCAGCCTGGACCTGCAGACCGGCTGGGGAGAAGACAAGAGTGTTAAATGTGCACTCTCACACACAAAAGCACACAATGAAAATGAATGCTTTACTTTTAGCATCTATTAGCCGTTCACGAGGGTATAATTCAGAAGCTGAAAGCTGCTCCTTCACTTTCCCCATGTCCTTAGGGTGTATGTAATCAAACAGACTCTGTCCAATCAGCTCCGCCTGTAGGAAGAACAAACAGCTCATCAAACACTTCCAAACAAATAAAGTCCCTTTATTGATAAGAAAAAGTCAACATCAGTCTGGGCCTGAAGTAATTCCTGCTGACAAATGTAATACTGCATTGATTATCAGCCCTGAACACACCAGGCATGGAGCGTACGCGTGGCCGGATTTACGCACGCGAGTCGCAGTGGGGAAAACACACGGGGAGCATATTTCTACATGCGGACCTGCAAGTTTTCCCTGAGGAAAATGTACTACATGCAGGTGAAATATCCCATTATCCCAATAATTGAAAATAGGATACACCTACATTGGATTGGGCTCCGGCACCCCAGCCAGTAGCATCCTACTTTTTCCACTTTGGTGATTAATTTTATATATACTTAAATCAACTATATCTTCTTCACTTTCATCATAGACTCTCATGCATCAAAGCAGTCACGTGTAGTTGTTTAGGTTTTTTTTTTTTAGCCAGTGTTGTGATTATCTTTGAACAGCCTATAGGACTCATCAGGGCTCAAAATTAACTTGAACCAATGAAATATATCCCAATCCCCTTTCAAAACAGTGGTCACAGTTTAGAGCCCTGCCTATATCTATAATAAATTTGATCTATCCATCTATCTATCCATCTATTGAAATAGTAGCCTAAATACAATATGTACTTAACATCTATTCTTATTTATTTTAGTGATAATTAAATAACAGACCCAATCGTTTAGCATGTGATATTTCAAAAGTAGATACGACGTTCATCATCCCACGACTATTAATCAATCATGCTTCTGTAGTGATACAGGTGCGCGCGCCACACCATGACTAGTGTGTTCTCTCTAGTCCATTAACACGGGTGCCGAAAGGACGGCCGACGGATGTGTCTGGTGTGTCCAGGGCTTCATATGAAAAAGATGTTGCACCCCAAAGAAATAGTAACAAACATAGAAGTGTTACCCGACTATAGTTTAACATCTTCGTGACGGACTCTGAGACAAAAACTATTTTTCCACGATCACAGCCCACTACAAACAGGAAGCCATCTGCAGCCTGCACAACAGAGAAACGAGGGAGGAGGCATGTCATGACATGGTCAAGACAAAAGTAAAAGAGGAATATAGAAGAATAGTGCATTTTCATAAAATTAAATGGAAGCATTTCAATAGATTACCATGAAAATTCACAGTGCATTATAGCACATCCTGCTTTTGACACTAGTTGTAAGGAGAGCAGCCTGCCCATTGATTCAGTTGGATGAGATGAGTTGCACTGAAGCTTGAGTATCTTGAGGCTTCTCAGTAGCAGCTGGTTTCATACCCAACACTGCTTTACTTTGTAATACTAACCACGTATTTCACATTATGAGTGAGTATTTTAGAAGAGACTGCATTTACAACTATGTGCATGTTAAAGGAATAGTTCACCCAAAAATGAACATCTCTACTCACCCTCATGCCAGTTGAAACACAGGTGAAGTTTGTCCATATAACACACAGGGAGTTTGCCAGCACAACTCCATAGCAGCCTTCTCCAAAACAGCTGAAGTCAGTGGGGACCAGTTCTTCAGAGTTCCAAAAAGACCTACAGTATATTTACACCATAATTTAGTGCAAATCTTAACTACAGCTGATTGATTTGCAACAAATAATGGTGTATAGGTCTTTCTATTCACAGTGTGATTGTTTGGCTGTTTTTGTTTTGGAACTCTAAAGAACAGGTCCCCAATGACTTCAGTTGTTTTGGAGAAGGCTGCTACGAAGTTGTGCTGGCAACCTCCCTGTGTGTTATAAAAAAAATTTCACCCGTGTTTCATTTGGAATGAGGGTGAGTAGATGATGACAGAATTTTCAGTTTTGGGTGAACTATTCCTTTAAGAGTTTTGCTGTTGAAATGATTTTAAATAGAGAAAAACAGAGCCAAACAAATTTTTTTACTGCTGTTCAGAACGTTTTGGTGCTCAGTATATACAGCATGTAGTTTCTGAGGAACAGAACCTGCCGTGAAGCATGGGCATGCTCACTGACTGAGGCATTATATGGCCTGATCAGTGGCTAATTAATGAATTGGCATTTGACCTAAAAAATGAATTCTGGACTTGTGGGCACAGTTGTCTTTGTCCATGGGATGTTTACCTTTATGACAAGGTGTTTGAGCTCCTCATCGGGTAGGAATGAAGGCTTGCACTTGGCTTCAGAAAAAGAGCTATTTGAACCTGGGGAACGGACACAAAATACATTTAGATTCTCTTGTGTGCTACAGTGCTGAGTCCAACCTGATATTGCTATAGTGTATGAAGAATTGAATTAACTGCTCTGAATTAATGTATCAGCAAACAAGGTGAAGGTAGATTTGTTTTAATACCACTGCCCATCGATTGGCTCGGTACCTTTGAGAGATTTGAGGTGCTGCACAGCCATTCTAAGCACGGTGAGTTTGTCCAGCTTACGGGACATGGGGTTACAAGTAGGAATCATGGCCGACAACTCGTCTATCAGATTGTTCATTTTGTCTCGTCGCCTCTTCTCAATTTGGCTGTGGGGCTCCCTTCAGAGAGATGAAGTAAGAAATAGGAGAGAAGATCCACACATATAGGAATAAATTGACTGCTTATAGACAGTCTACATTTATACAAAAGTGTAGCATACACTAAATTTCTAAGAGCCTAAATGATGGACATTTTAACTATGACAGTAATACTGCAGGAATGTAGGAATAACTTGTACATGTGGTGGTGGGGTGTTTAAAACAGGCAAATATACCTGAAGCACTTAATTTTGACATGTTGGTCCTCTCCTTCTGACCTGTAGGACAGACACACATTAGCATTTAAAATGTACAAGTGTTTATAACAACATTATGCAAATGCAGAACAGTACACAATAAATGGGTCTGCTCTGACTAGCATGGTACCTGTCTTGGTCATCTTCCATATCCGCATCGAGAATGGAAGCCAATTTTGTTTCCCTGGGAACAAAGTGCAAGGCTATCAATAGCAGCCAACATAAAGTCAAGGCTGTTCATTTATTAAATCAATTTCCTATAAGCCAACTACACACATTTCAGTGTTTCCTCTGTATTCATTTACTAGTGGTGCGCCACCACAGCAAGGAAATTACCACTGCTAGAGAAAATGTGAAACTAAAATTAGCATTGTAATTTAGCCTTACAGACATCTAAAACTAAACAAAGTGTAGTCCAAATGTATTTTATTATGATGCAAAAAGATTTATTGCACTATACCCTCAACTTGAAACGCAGTGACAGAAATGGGACAAAACTAGAATTATCCCCCCAAGCAACACAGCTGCATAATATCACTGAGGAAACACTGCATTTACATGTATGCAAACACACCCACACTTACTGGTTGTCCATGCTGCCCTTGCGCTTCCTGGGCATCTCCATGCTCAAGGACATGCCAGCGGCTGAGGTTGGGGTCATCAAGCTGGGCAGAGAGACAGAATGGTTTTGGCTTTCCTCCACCAGCACATCTTCTGAAAGACGAAACACACAAGACACAATGGGCTGCAACTAGTGGTAAGGGGGTGGGGACTGAGTTAATATGCAATAACAGCAATACTTTTCCCTTACACTACTACATGTCCATGCTATAAATCTGTCTAATGAGGCTTAGAAATAAGGGATAAAGAAACATAATCATATCAGGGCCAGAATATGATCATTTTCACACTGCCTGAAGATGTTTTTAGGTTGAAACGTGTTGTGTGGTGCCTGAATGCTTTGTGGTATTTTGTTCTTGACTTTGGAAGGTGTGCCACCTCTCTTCATTTTTGACATTTTCCTTCCATTTAAGTGAATTTTTTGCATGCTAGGAAGCCCTGTTGCTGTTTTTTCTTCCAAATATGATCATATTAATCTTATCAGGAGCTCTCAATTGAACCATGGCAGCACTTACAGCCTTGTTGGGCAGCGGACATCTGGTGGCCCGTGGACTGCACTCTGTCCCACCACTCCTTAAATCTAGCCACAAAATTAGTTTCTTGCCTCCAGGTGAACTTTGAATGATTTCTACTCCAATATGCATGGTTTTGTTGCAAAGATAAACATCTTCTTTCTTTCCTGAATTTCCCCCAGGGGATCAATAAAGTGCAATCGTATGTTATCTGCATTTACAGTTAGTTACTCCTCTATTGTATCAGCGCCAAGGGTACAAGAGCTTAACCTGTCTCATGCTGCCTCACCTGTTTTACCCAATACTCACCTAAACCACATGTTGTTCCTAGGTTTACTTTGACCTCTAGGAATGTCACTGACAAATGATTTTATCTGTCAGACACGTTCTGAGCACTAATGCTTTAAATTACTTCAACTTGAAAGAAAGCAGCACACCAATATAATAATAAAAAAGAATATAACAAAGAAGACGTCACCTCATTTTCACCAATTTATTTTTTGGCCATGACTGCTAGCGCGTTTGGGTATTACACCTTCATTAGAGCATCGGTTGCTCTAAGGGAGATGTGATTCCACCCAGAAAGAGAGGGAGAGCAGTGTGTTAGGGCTTCTTCTGAAGCTCGGCCCACCGCCCCAAGGCTTCTTCAGCTAATTTCCCGCCCAAAGCCTGTTTTTACTGTCGTTTAATCGTTTTACTGTTGTTACATAAATATACCGTAACAACTACAAACTTAACTTGTGTACAGTATTTATTGTATTCAAATTAGATAAAAGACAAGTGTGAGTTTGATAATGAAAGGGTAAATGTATGTGATGCTGTTTTGTTATGAACTGGAATTACATCTAAAGTGGCCAGGTATGAGAACAATCTCTGTTGAATTGATATAATGGTGTTATTTTTAACTCACATTCATGCTGGGTAAAAGCTTGCAGTGACCACTAACTGGTTAAAGACTGTATATCAACACATGTATAGTAATAGGTATACTATCATTATAAGAACATGCAACTTATCATGGGTGGCCAGCTTGTAATATTATAGATATTGATAAACTCCAGCGCTGTGAAGCAGATAGATAGAGAGAGAGAGAGAGAGAGAGAGAGAGAGAGAGAGAGAGAGAGAGAGAGAGAGAGAGAGAGAGAGAGAGAGAGAGAGAGAGAGAGAGAGAGAGAGAGACTACAAACAACGGCACGAGACAAGCCAAGAGTGGCTCATATCCATGGCACCTATTTTTAACTCTGTTCCACAGACCCAGTGACCCAAATAGCCATTAACAGATGAGCAACAACCTGATTTTTAGTCCTTCTCTCCAGAGTCAAGATCTGTGGGATTATAGGGCTATGGAGAAGCCAACTAGATGTCTAGAGATCAGGCCACACACATGTCCCTCTGCCAACTGCCTCCCACAATCCCTCTATCTATCTCGCTTGTTCATTAACTCTGTCGTTCATTCACTCACTCCCACTCATCCTCAATCCTTGAATGAGTGTTCGCTCCATTCAGATCACCTCCTGCCCAGTACTGCCTACTGGCACAAAAGGCTTTGGTGTCACACAGGAACAGGATCATTCTGAGAAATCAACTGATGGCCGTCTGCTAAGTTATATTTTCAAACAATTTCAACTTACATTTCAGCAGTTTTTGTCTGGCCCATGTAGAAAACTCTGGGCCAATCTTGAAATGACAGGACGCATTTAAATGCCTCCAAGTGACCGGAGATTTTCAACCCGTTTTAATGTGTAAAGCCTATCCTGAACAAAACCACACCATGTAATCTTAATGGACCCCAGAATGTAACCAACTACAACAGCAGGGGTGGACACATTCATGCAACAATATTATATTTACCACAGTTGTGTAAGGCTGAACACAAACAGGGTCAACGGTGTGGTCAAAATAGGCCATAAGCTGACCACAGAGTGTTACCTTGACAACAAAACATGAGATAGATGGAGATGAAAGGTCTGGGGGAAATAATTGCGGTATGTAATCAATATACGGAGAGGCTGTGGCCAACAAGGATGCAAGCAAATTAACTCTAAACCACTTAATAGGCCTAAATACTGGTGAGTAGGAAGAATAATAAGACATCATAGACTTTTACAGTTACTTTATAAAATGCTTTTGATTTTTTCTTCTTTTTAATTTTAACCACCATCTCTTTGAATTGTTTTCCAATTTTTATTTTTTTTTATAAAGATTACTATTCTTTGTTCTCATGCATTTTGAAAAGCACTGTGTAAACTCTGCTTTTAGTTAAGTGCTGTAATTAAATGTATTATTTTTAACATAAGTAGTAGTAGTATGCAGTTATGTACAGTGCTGTGAAAAAGTATTTGCCCCCTTCCTGATTACTTATATTTTTGCATATTTGTCACACTTAAATGTTTCAGATCATCAAACAAATTTTAATATTAGACAAAGATAACCCGAGTAAATACAAAATGCAGTTTTTAAATGATGATTTCATTTATTAAGGGAAAAAAGCTATCCAAACCTACCTGGCCCTATGTGAAAAAGTAATTTCCCCCCTTGTTAAATCATGAATTAACTGTGATTAACCACATTTTTTTGGAAAACTGAGTTCAATTTCACTAGCCACACCCAGGCCTGATTACTGCCAGACCTGTTGAATCAAGAAATCACTTAAATAGAACCTGTCTGACAAAATGAAGTAGGCTGAAAGATCTCAAAAAGCAACACATCATGCCGAGGTCTAAAGAAATTCAAGAACAGATGAGAAACAAAGTCATTGACATCTATCAGTCTGGAAAGGGTTACAAAGCCATTTCTAAGGCTTTAGGACTCCAGCGAACCACGGTGAGAGCCATTATCCACAAATGGAGAAAACTTGGAACAGTGGTGAACCTTCCCAGGAGTGGCCGGCCTACCAAAATTACTCCAAGAGCGCGTCGACGACTCATCCAGGAGGTCACAAAAGAACCAAGAACAACATCTAAAGAACTGCAGGCCTCACTTGCCTCAGTTAAGGTCAGTGTCCATGATTCAACAATAAGAAAGAGACTGGGCAAAAATGGCATCCATGGGAGAGTTCCAAGGCGAAAACCACTGCTGACCAAAAAGAACACAAAGGCTCGTCTCACATTTGCCAAAAAACATCTTGATGATCCCCAAGACTTTTGGGAAAATATTCTGTGGACTGACGAGACAAAAGTTGAACTTTTTGGAAGGTGTGCGTCCCGTTACATCTGGCGTAAAACTAACACAGCATTTCATAAAAAGAACATCATACCAACAGTCAAACATGGTGGTGGTAGTGTGATGGTCTAGGGCTGCTTTGCTGCTTCAGGACCTGGACGACTTGCTGTAATTGATGGAACCATGAATTCTGCTCTCTACCAGAAAATCCTGAAGGAGAATGTCCGGCCATCAGTTCGAGACCTCAAGCAATTAGGGGGCAATTACTTTTTCACATAGGGCCAGGTAGGTTTGGATAGCTTTTTTCCCTTAATAAATGAAATCATCATTTAAAAACTGCATTTTGTATTTACTTGGGTTATCTTTGTCTAATATTAAAATTTGTTTGATGATCTGAAACATTTAAGTATGACAAATATGCAAAAATATAAGAAATAAGGAAGGGGGCAAATACTTTTTCACAGCACTGTATGTTATATTTTATATATTATATATTTATATATTATATTATATTAAGACCAGTTTGATATCCAAATAAAGTAATGTTGAGAAGAATCAACTGTTTTGTGTCCATCCTGCAAAGATTAGACAACAGCATGCATCTTACTCTGGTCTCAACAATTGTTCTGCCACTAATCATAACATTAAAAATTAAAATATAGGAATTTATTATGATTTGCCACAACTTGTTGCCCTATTAAAGGGCTTATCATTTGAACAATTACGCTACTTGCAAAAACCAAACCCTGCTACAATCAAATCAACCTAATTCATTAAATGTAAGTATCACAGATGTTACATACTGTATATTACCATTACAAAAAATATGGTTTTGATTATAATCTTGTAATATAAGGTGCTATATAAGGTGTAGCAATGCATTTGTATATGCAGAAAAAATGGCTACAAAAGTTAATGCACAAAACACTGGAACTACTTCCATAGTGAGGATACAGTTGCTGTGATATCCTGAGTGAGGAGGCCAGTAATAACTTCCACTGAGATTTTTACCTTTATCTATCCAGGGAAAGGTTTTGCTCAGTACACACACGTTTCCAGAACCACTCTGCTTCTCATTCATAAAGTTACACACACACACACACACACACCTGGGATCTACCCAGTAAGTCCACAGTCTTCTATTGTTGGCCGCTGTGCAGCTCGACGTGAATAACTGAAGGTTAAGTGCATCAGGGAAAGGAGATCAATTTGAAGCAGCAACCTTCTGGTCACAACCACACTATGCTATTGCGGCCTCCAGTTAACTGCACACACTAGTGTAATCTACCTTTCAGTTTGTGTCCTACTTGGCAGAGAGAGACATGTTCTGTGGAAAAGCACTCCGATATGTCTGAGGAACACAACAGGTGTTTTCCACAAATGAAAGTCTGATTCCTGCCAGGTACATTTCTGACCCACAGCAGATGCATTCCTTTGTTGTAAAGTCAGACGAATGTAATGTGAGCTCTATTATGCACCAACTAAAACAAATTCAACCTTTGTTTCCCACTTGTGAAGATCAAAAAGCACAGGTAAACATGGCCAGTCTGTATCATAGTGTTCAGCAGGTGAACAGTCTTCCTCTGTCTGGGTATCGGCTTGCAGGACATGCCAAAAGGTGAAAAAGGTAAAAAGGCTGAGTAGATGACAAGATGAAGAGACAAGGTGCTTAAAACCATAGGCAAGGGAGCAAGAAATGTAGTTGTCTGCATGAAGACGATTCAGTGGCAAACAACACTTCCTGCAATTATAATAATAATGGTAACATGCCATATGAGGTTGCCCTGTGTTGAGATCATTAGCTGGCATAAGGTTGCACTTCTTTTTTTTTTTTTTTTTAAACATCTCTTTATTGAATTTTCAAAAGGTTCTGGTATACATAATACAAGATCATCATATAATATACAAAATATAAAACCGCCCTCCCCTTTCCCAACCCCCTGGTCTCTCCTACTCATCCTCCCAATCCACCCCACCACCCAGTATAAGGTTGCACTTCTTTACCACCACAACACGCTCCAGCCCAACCAAATCCAACTCTTCAGGTCAATGCAGGCAGATTAAGTACATGAAACTGATGCTGAGAGTGTCGATGAACAGAGCCACACAACTGCTAATTCCCCAAATCACTTGACCTAATTTTATTAAAAGGTTAATCATTCAGCCAAACATTTTCCCCAGTGTTTAGGGGACTGAGGACTAGGAAAGGGATTTATAGCAGTTGGTATCAATGTGCGTAAGCCTACAAAGTCAGAGGAAATCAAACCATCCAGCTAACACCCAGCTAACACCCTCCCTCTGAAAGAAGGGGAAAAAAAGCAAACGAGGAATGCTAAATAAGAACTAGAAAAAACACTTCCTGGAGAAAATATGTGGGCTAGCTGTACAGTACCAGATAAGACACAGTAGTTGAAAATATGAGAAAAAGTGGCATCGTCATGGCCATGTTGACCTTTATGTCAACAATGCTCTATTTAACATGTTTTAAAAGGACTTGTAGTGAATACTTTGTTCCCCTCTTGAGGAAAGGACCATTACTCAACATTGCTTGTAAGTAGTGCTGTAGTTACAGCGTTGTATAATTAGCAAAGACTTTGTAACTGAGTGATTTCTTTTATAAAGAAAAAATGCATGACAGAAACATTTGGTGCTGTGGGATGAAACTAATATTCTTTTGTTAATAAAGCAGTCTGATAGTGTGGGTGTTCTTCTCAAAACTCCACTATAATGCCAAATACTATTTCTCGTCAAAGTTTATGCACAAAGTTTGTTACTTACATAAAAGATGTGTATTTTAAGTTCTCTCTCTATACTGAGCGGAGGATAACACAAGCATGAGAAGTTGCTAAACTAGCTTTTCAACGCTTCCTCCATCCATTCCAGCTATATTTGCCAATCACACAATGCAAAATATTAAAATGGCTCTGTTTGACTAAATGCTGGCCGTTTCTGGGGGAAAAAAAGATATATTTCACTGAACAGTTTAATTATCACACATTTCTAATTAAATTATTATAAATTCTACATAATTATAGAGGACAATGGCCAATAACTGATATGCCTCTCATTTGACCTACATTTTATATAACTGTCACACTACACAACTGAGCCTGCACAAGGAAAAAAAAACATTATATTAACAGTGCAAAATACAGTTCAATATACAAATACAAATTATTTTCACAAGGAAGAATATTCTGAAATATTTGTCTAGGTTTAAAATAGACATAATTGTTATTTCAAGATAGCCATTATTTTGAAGGAGTAGTTATACGCACATCACGTAGGTGCAACGCTATCAGAAGAACTGTGTCAATGAAAAAAGGAGTAACGCCTGATATCCATTATTACCATCCATTATTATTAAAATAAAATGTAAAATTGCGTGATGTTGTAAAAGATTATTCTAGCTACTTCAGTTTAGGACAGTTGAGTCTAACTTAGGTTAGACTCAACAACACAACATTTTATGTTTTCTCACAAGTTGAACTGGTGGCTGCACGTCGTTAGAAAGTCTTAATACAGCATATAGTCTTAAACAACTTTCACCCTAAATTCAAGGTCTTGAACGGATTTAAATTTGTTAAGTTTGTTTAAACGTTGTCTTTGAGTCATAAATACAATTCAGAGGTCTCAAAATGTTGCTCTTTCAATACAGTATTTATCATCCTGGTTGCGCAGAAGTGTACTGCTACTGCCACCGTTTCTTTTTTACTCTTCGGGATTATTTAGAGGGGTGAAATTGGTTTTAAATTGATTTCATTTGGCATTAAAGGGGTCTTTAAAGTCTAACCTTGCAGAAACCTGTAGTCACTGTGTAAAAATCCCATCTAAATAGGCATATCTACTACAGGTACAGTCGGACATTCAGTTATCCTTCGTCATATTCATAACCAACGGTCGTGTTGTGCTTTTTAAACCTTGGGGCGATCGTCTTAGCTAGGCCTAAACAGCAGCGAGCGTTTGTCCCAAACTACTTCCCATCAATTCATAGAGCCATTACAACATGTGAACAATCACACTGCCAAAAATATCAACAATGCTAAACGGTGCAGGGTTGTAAAACCTTATCTAAACGAACGGGCAGTGGACTGTCGGTTGACTTGAGGTCGTTATATAGGCAAACAGGCCTGCTATGCTAAGCTAACATTTGCGTTCAGTCGTTTAACGTTAGGTTTGATGCTACACAAACAACTTGTCTGTAAATATCCACTATGACAGGCCTGAGTGTAACTATCTTCTGCATGTTATGTTGTTTTGCAAATGTTATCACATTGTGTAACGTTACATAAATGCCGTAGCGGGGCCGCTTCAGTTTGCTCTACTGATCTACTGACCTAGTTTCGGGAAAGCGCAAAGTTACGGTCAATCGTTGAGAAATTGGCAGAAACACTCCGCGGCGCTTCCCTCTCTCCGGCAAATCGCAAAATGGCAAACCACTTGGCTCAACTAGGACGTAAAACTGCATTCATTTTAACTAGTTAATATATTCGGTAATGTTTAAGTTACCTGCCGGTTCGCCTGCCGCCCTGTCACCGCCGCCAGCCGCTGCATTCCTGGCCGACATGGCTGGAGCCGGAGCCGGTGCACTGGGGCCCAAGACTCCAATGCATGGATGAGGCGGTGGACTAGGATGTTGTGTTAATGGGGCAGCTTTGGAGGGAGGCGTGAGGGGGGGGAAGACTGTTGTATAATTGCCTTATTTTCTAGGCGGGGAAAGGAAGAGAGGGGGGGCGCAGAAACGTGACCAAGTAGGCTATCCGCGATGCAATCAGGACTGTGTTGAAATCAGGGAAAACGCGGAAGACAGAGCACAGGCTCCTCCTGTGCACACGCTCCCCGGCGCACCGGGATCACCGCTGCAGCTTCACCACTCATATGTTGCCTTCAGTTGCTGTCGGAAATACCGAAGTTGGACGCACAGAAATAACCCAACAAAGTGGGAACATTTTCTTTGATAACAGAGTTGCTAAGATGTGACCTTTAGGGGGCGTGTCAACAAGTGATGGTAACAGATGTATTTTATTGTGATAGGTTATTGTCGGGCTTTCTATGTAAATAATTAGTATTCTTGTATGTTTCTGTTTTCACTGGTTTAACTTTTAGTTGCCACGCATTTTTAATGTTATTACTGTTCATTTTTATTAACTTTCGGCAATAAATAAAACATCAGTTACATGCCTTGCACACATTTTATTCTTTTTATTCTGCCACTGTAACACAAAGTAGCTCTGTTGTCTGGTCTATAAAATAAACAGCAGCCGAAAAACACACTATAACTACAATAAAATACTGACCACACACTGCTTTGAGTCTGTGGGTTGACCTAGTATAGTTAGAGTTCACCAGGACTCAGACTATATAGCTAATAAATAAAGATTCAATAACAGTTCAATTCAAACCAATTCAACTGTTCCATTCAATTGATTATGTCTTCCCTGTAAATAGGCCCTTTGCAGAAGTGTTAAATACCTAAGTAACCATACCAGACGCCCTGTTGGAAGACCACACATTAAACTATAATCAATATAAGCAATTTTATGATACCCATTTAAGTTTGTCTGAACCTGTCCAGCCTTGCCAATAAGGAGAATCAGAGAATCAGGATATTATGAATTCAACTAAGGGCCTGTTTGGACCTGCCATCACTACAGACAGGCATGTGACTTCAGAAAGGAGGGGAGGGAGACCTCTCTCTCTCCCTGCAAACCTGCTCCTCGCTCTCCCCAGGCCTCTCCAGGGCTTTGCAGCTGCTGCCAGGGGGCGCCAGGTTGGATTGGTAGAGAGCACTGTCCTATAGACTACACAGGGGATACCTCACCATGTCATCAGAGAACCATGGTAACGTTAAGTAACCTTAGGTTACCAATCTTACTAGCTAACTAGGTAAACTAGGTAACTCTAGGTAAATCAGCAACTCTGTAAACCACAGAACTTGAATTGATTGTGAATGGATTCATTCTATTTCTCTGGTGTAGGCTAAACAAATCCATGATGCTTCTTTTGTTTTGCTAAGCAACGGAAGCAGTAATGATATTGTCTATGCTAGCAATCATTCAGACATTTCTTTCTCTTAAGTTGAGTATTTCTTGTTGACTCTTACTTGGACAGCAAGCCTGTTATATTTGGAAAGCTATACCTACAGTTAAAATGACTCACCAGATATGAACTGATCTGAGCAGACCCTGCACTGATTACTGTCTGCCTTCACATTTTTGCAATTGATTGTTGTCCATTCTTGTCTTTTTGTTCTGATAATTATTTTAATTATCTCCTTCTTGTGCAGCATTTTTTGTCTATAAAATGATTTCCTTTATGACATTTTTCTTGTCTTATTGGAACAGCGTGTGGTCTCCCAACATGGCCGCTAGGATGTTCTAGAATGGGAGACCAATTCTGTGGATTGGCAGAAATGATTGTTTGAGTTTTATCACCACATGGGCCTTAGCCTGTAAGATATCCATACCAGCTTGCTCAAGTCATTCTCCATGTAGCAGCATTGAGATTTTGCTTCTCAACGACTTCATAGGTTCAAGCCTCATTTCTCTGGTTTCTGACATGCAAAGTCGTTCTTGTTCATAAATATTGATTGATTTGTCATAGTCTATTAGAATAATATTTAATGCTAATCATCTTTGATCAAATGAGTAGCCATCCAACACAACTACATTTTTGAACCACTTTTGATCAAAGAAAGTTGTTTCTAAGCAATTTATTCAGTGCCTATATGTAAATTAGACTACTCATATAAAGAGCACTGAAATTTTGAAACTGATGAAATTTTGACTGATTTTGATTTTACGGAGCACCCATTATAATGAAAGTGATTGCCTTTTGAATGCTTATGTTATACTTTTAATTCATGAAATGTAATCCATATATAGGCAGCTGACCCGCAACGTTTTTCAACTTATATATGCAAATGGTTTCAAGTCCTGAGTCTCAAAGACTTACACTCTGGATTCAGGTGTATTGTTTCCATTTATTTGTGTTTTTTAATTTGAGTAAAACTGAATGTTGTCTGGCTGTTTAGACACTTTACTAACACTAGTGTCACTTCCCCATTTTAAACACTAGATGGCATGATTTATTCAGAAATTTAGAGGCTCAGAACCATTTTATGTACAAAACCTCCTTGGCTGCATTTTCAAATATCATATTCAGAAGTGATTTAATTGTGACAAGAATATTACTTTTTGCTAATTGACTGATAAATAGGCTAAATTTCTTTTGCATTACTTTGCTTTTGGCTGATTCTACTATTCATGGACAGCAGTAGAGCAAAACCAGATAGAGACTGGGAGGTTGTCAGTTCAGATATTTAGGAAATTGTAGTTAAATCTAAAAGTGGAGAGTTGCTAAAATGGTTTCCTCCATATCAGTACTGTCTACTACCCCAAACTGCTCTGCTCCAGTGGAACTACTTACTGGACAACAGTAAGGCAAGATTTTTCTGATGTGTGTGATAGAGCATACATTTTCTAATATAGTATCTAATTTTTACATTTTTGACACACATGAACCCCATTCCAGCAGGAAAAAGAAGGCAGGTCCATTCCTATCAGTTTCCTGTGACTGAGCTGTGATATTTCTGGTATAAAGGACCTTATTTATTGAAAGAGTGTCCAGTGGGGACCAAGCTCTCCAGTTTATTTATGGAGCGCACAGACTACTGAAGCACCAGCTTTGCCCTGAGCAGTCACTGTAGAGCAGCCCATCAGTAAAACACACTCTCAGAGCTCAGTGCCAGACCGTGCAGTCTACTGTTTAAATTTTAAAATCTCAATATCTGAATTTTTAAAACACTGCATATTTTATGATCCGCAAAGAACGAAACTCACACTGGAAAAAAAAGATGGGTTTGCCCCCACTGGCAAAATAAGCATAGGGAAATACCCTACAGTGCCATTTGGTAAGAGATATGGTTAATGGTGATAAGTCCTTGCAGTGCACAACACTGGGACAGCAGTTACCATTTCCATCAGTCCCTCATAGCTATAGCAGTTGGAGCCATTGTTGCGGACATGGAAAAGCTGGCAGAGAATGGGAGTGTTAACCTGGAACTTGATGGCTGTGTGTTGGGTTTCACCTGCTCACATTTTACACCACAGCAGCCCAGCTACTCCTGTCTCTCCTCAATGCAACTTGTCAAGCTCATCCATATTTAATCGTTCATCCTCTGTGCTGGTATCAGATGAACCTAACTAGCTGAAGGGGTGGTGCTGGAGAGACGGTGATGATGATGATGATGATGATGATGGTGTGTGAAGCAAGGGGCCGGGCTCTGGATACCAGCTACCCCTGCCCCTCCTCACCGGGAAAGCATGAGTTATGAGATGGAGAGGAGATCAAAGCGGTCCATTCAGTTCAGCTGCACCCAAAAAAGAGCTCACAATGCCTAGGCTCTAAAAACTGGATTCTACGCGTTCGTTCGTTTCCTCTCTTTCTTTCAACTGGATCCTGTGGAGGTGGCACAAGTTCCAGGGGTTCTGCCTGCGTGGAGGAATACTGATACACAGATCTTTATCCTCCCCATTCACCCCTCCGCTTCCCTACAGAGTCTTTCTCTGCTCGAACCAGAGAAGAGTGGAGAGGAAAAGCCCGTCTCACATCTGAGAGACCCTTGGCACCACTGAAAGGCGGACCCAGCCCCTTGGTGCCTGAAACTCAGGAAGGATGAGGAACAGCGACTAGTGGATTTTTTTTTTTCCTTTCTCAGAACAAAGTGCGCTGGTGAGGTAGGGATACATTGTTTTGAGATAAAGGCAGGGAGAACAACAGAGAAGTGGAGGAAAATGCCTTTTGGCGGGTTAGCAGGTTTGAAGGAGAAGGTGCTGAAGCCTGGGAAGGAGGAGGTGAAGAACACAGTGGGGGACTCTCTAGGAAACCTGCAAAGGTGAGAGGGCTTCTACAGAGAGTGGGGGGGGGGGGGGGGGGGGGGGGGGGGGGGCATGAAGAGGGGTGTGAGGGGGGTTTCATCTGCACTCTCAAATAGATGGACTGAACATGATGATGTATTGCATGGATTTAGAGGGCTCATTAAACCAAAAAATAGTGTTTTCATGACTCACTATTCATTTTTGTATTCATTGTTCATAGAGCATATTCATTTATTTAAAAAAAATAAATCATATATATGACTTTGCAAGAATAAGAGGCTAAAAGATCAGCTGTCAGAGGGATTTGAGGAGCTTGGGAGCAAGCACATTAAGCTCAACGTGTTCTCAGAGATCCTGAAGATTAATAAATATTTGATTCCTGTGCTTGCCAGGCAATGCCAGTGATGTAATCACAGATTTTATTTTAAGACACTGATACATATTTCATATCTGATACATATTTCACACACAGGGGGATGTGTGTGTGTGTGTGGAGGGGGGGTTGGTGGTTGGAGGGTAATATTGTATAAGGTAGATTGTTGGCATTAAAAGAGATAAACGACTAAGTAGGTAATTTCCTGGAAAATGAATGGATGTTTCAAGGAAGTGTACTCACAGTTCACATTACAAACAAGTGAAAAATAGGAGACTCTTATTCTCCTGTGAAGATCCATATAGGGAAAATAATAAAAAAAAAAAATCTTTGGAGATTACGAAAACAATGACATAATTAAAAAAAAATTCATCCTGACACAATTCCATTTAAGAGCACATAAGAGCATAAAAGCGATTTGTATTAGATGGATCTAAGCATGAAAAAAAATCCATCAGACGAAGCAGTAAAACAACTAGATGAATCCGATGAAGTCTGATGAGAATCTAACAGGGAATTAAAAAAGGAAAAAAAGATTCATTAAAGTGGAACTCATCAATTTGTCCAGTGGTGTTTTGCAAATGCATGTTACACTATTCATTAGGCAATTAATTTTTGATCTCAGTAGTTAGTTATCAGTTTCGTTGCCTGACATTGATCAGGATCCTATGCTGCCCTGAACAGTAATGTGATATTTCTGAAGAAATCATCCAAAGAAAGAAAATACTTGAGAACAAAATCCCTATGGAAGTTCATTTCTGTGTTGTGCATAAGGGATCAATAAATAATGTATCTCTTTGGATCTTGTGCTAAGATTGGCTGAAAAGAGGTTCAGAAACTCTGGATTAAAAAGAAAAGATGGCGGTGAGTGGATAACAGGCGGTAGTCATTTTTGGATGATGCATTGTATCAAAGATCAAGTAACATCACAGTTTAAATATTGGGCACATGCTGTCAGTGGTTAGGCTACATACACTTAACCCTGATTTATTCTTGAAAATATGTGCTTGTGATAGATTTTAGGAACATAAATCAGATTATGATACCTTCTCTTGGAGAAATGTTACAATACCTACATGATGTTACTGAGGACTATGGGGAGGTTTAGCCAGTCTGAGACTAACAAGTGCCTGAGTCTGTGAAGAGAGGTGATGGGATGTGAAAGGAGACTGATATAAACAAGTACATTAATAAGTGAGGGAGAGAGAACAGAGTGACAGTGAAGACAATGTGGTAAATAACTGTTAGACAACCGTATTTTAGAAATAGGGGTTTTAAAATCAATCTGAAGCAGTTATTTTATATGTTTACAGTTGATTGTAAACAGATTCTATTTAAGAAGACTTAAGAGGGCTTACTTTTAAGAGGATTAACTTTTTTTGGTATATTATTCTGTGACACAAAATAGGCGACAGGGGAAACATACCAGGTTTTACCATTGTAACGATACTGGTAATACTTCAAACACTGAGCACTCCTAATTAGGCCATTCATTTGTTAATAATTAAAATGTATGTTGAGCATACTTTTAAATATAATGAAACTAATGAAACAAAAGTGAGTAGACTTGAATGCATGATAAAAAAAAAAAGAAAAACCTTGATGACCCCAGTTTCCCATTAATTCATGTGTTGCTGGAGGGGAACTCAGGTGTAGATGTGATGCAGACAGATGAAAGCGTTTCATGGGAGCTGGAGGACAATGCTAGAGATGGACTGTGGGTAATGGAGCAGGTGTGGGGGTCGAGTGACAGAGCTGAGAGCGACCCCATAACAGATGTGCTGTGACCTTTTTCCTGGCTTCACCTCCTGCCCCCCTGCAAGAGAATAGAGACACTCACGTTCTCATGCTCAGTGTTTGCCACAAATGTTTCTGCAAATCATAAAGATTGATTCAAAAGTGGTATGATTGTGGGTTTACTATCATGGAAATATAGTTCAAAGCTGCATGCTGTATAGAGATTGCAGTAACTTCAGTCATATTGCCTGAGATCCTTGTATTGCAAGGTGAAGAACTTGCAGCCAAAGTGAAGTCAACCTGAAGAATCACAGAATTCAACCAAATGGGGCACTGTGTTAAAAAGTAAAGTAATGGACGTTAAAGTTGAATATATTTACTTGATTGAGTGAATAGTACTGTGTTCTGTATTTGTTCTGTAGGAAAATCGATGGGACCAATGCTGATGAGGAAGACCACATTGAGCTGACAGAGGATGGGCGTCCCGTGGCGGCGCCCCCCCGCAGCGCCCCTCTGCTGGACTGTAGCTGTGGCGGCCTGCCCAAGCGCTACATCATCGCCATTCTCAGCGGCCTGGGTTTCTGCATCTCTTTTGGCATTCGCTGCAACCTCGGTGTGGCCATTGTGGAGATGGTGAACAACAACACTGTCTACATCAACGGGACTCCAGTGCTTCAGGTAGTCGGAAACAACGGATTTATTAAGTTTCCAGACTAGACCCCTGAGTTTTGGGATTTTTAGGACTGTGTTTTTGGCCTTACAGCAGTGAATGACTAAAATCTAAATTCATCATCTTAATCAATTCATTCAATAACGTATCCATGATACTGCCAAGTAGAATATACCGAATGAATGTGGTTTGATGGTAAATGATAAACACACACACAAACACACACAAACACACACACACACACACACACACAGACACCTCTGAAAGCCCTTTTCCCCTCCCTTACAGAAAGCTCAGTTCAACTGGGACCCGGAGACAGTGGGGCTGATCCACGGCTCCTTCTTCTGGGGCTACATTGTCACTCAAATTCCCGGAGGTTTCATCTCCAACAAGCTGGCTGCCAACAGGTGACTCACACTTTGTGACTGTTGATGGTTTTGCTGTAACAAAGCACAGAAATGATTAAATGTTGCCCGAGAGAGGGACACTGTTTGAAGTGAGCTGGGATGTGCAGAGATTCAGTTATTTTTGATGTTTTTTGTCTTTTTTGTTGTTTTTCTCCATGTGGTGAGGATGAATGGATGTGAGGAAAACATGATGAGTGCTTGATGTGTCGTGGGAGTGATGACAGATGCGGCGCTAAACATAAGCACGTTAAGAAAGGACAGCTAGTGTGACTAAAATAGATGAGGATGGGGTGTGAGGAGCGCTTCCTCGGCCGGTGTGGTTAAAGGGTTAAAGCCGTACGGTGTGGTGAGCGCTGCTGATGGAGCCGATAGCAGTCCTGTAATAAAAGCTTCACAGGAAAAGAGGACACGCCACTGACAGAGTTAATAATGAAAGATCTTGCCTCTGATTTCTCCCTGAAACACCAGCCACTGGAATATTACAAGTGTCACTTACACACTGTTTTGGAAAAAGACAAGGAAGGGGGGATGAGGTGAAGGAGAACAGGGAAGGGAGCTAAAAAGCGACACAGTGGCGATGAAGCAGAAATGTGTGGATTGAATGGGATGTCTTTATCTCTGTCCATGAAAGGCAGAGGCGTGAGATCCGTCTTATTATAAGGCTGACTGAGTTGCTTTGGCCATGAGATATTTTGAGATATCGCCTGCCAATATTAGACATCTAGCTTTGAGACAGTGGGCAGCGTGTGCACACTGTGTGTTTTTTACAGACAGATCTGAACATTTTCATAGTTAAGGCCACTATTCCATGATGTAAGTGGTTTACGTGGACATTGATGTTACCACCTCTTCCTATAGGGTATTTGGGGCAGCCATTTTCCTGACGTCAGTGCTGAATATGTTCATCCCGTCTGCAGCGAGGGTGCACTATGGCTGTGTCATGTTTGTCCGCATCCTGCAGGGCTTAGTGGAGGTATGAGAGTTCAAACGCTGATCGATCTCTTCACAGTGTTTCTACTTCGTCATTGCAAATCTGTCCCATTTTCCCAACTTTTCTATAGCAAAAGTTCTCTTTAGGATGATGACATGCGCTAGGGAAACCTGAAGTTAATCCTTGATCTATGATGTTTTTCACGCTGTGCCCCTGATAGGGTGTCACCTACCCAGCATGCCATGGGATGTGGTCCAAATGGGCACCGCCTCTAGAACGGAGTCGACTGGCCACCACCTCATTCTGTGGTGAGTGACGCCTCTGTGGACTGTCAGCTTTTCTCTTTTCAAAATCTCTCACTCTCTGAGAAAGCTGAAGCATTGTGAAACTGTCAGTCTGTCATCATTCATTCTGAGATCCAAAACAGACTTATAAATGCACCTCAACACAAAGCTACCAAAACAGGCACCTGAAATGTAAGTAAGTAAGTAATTTATTTGTTATGCACCAAAAGGTGCCCAGCCCGCATGGGCTTACAAGACACTACAAACATAACAAACAAGAGCAATAACATAGTGAGAGCGAAAGAACACATATAATACACCTCCATAAATGTCATGTATTGATACGGATGCCTCGGCCCACTTTACACACAAACTTCCGAGTTAAAATGGAAATGGGTGTGTGAGAGCTTATTTTGTTTTGCAGATGCCGTCTGCTGCTATTGCTCCTGAAATTAAAATAGCCGTCTTGCCCATTAAACTGGTGCCATGACAACCCATGCATCAAAACCCTCTTGACATTGTCTCTGAATGAACACGGCTCACCTGCTCACACTGAAGGAGCTTCTTCCCTATTCACCTAAATGAAGTGTCACATTGCTTACTGTCCAAAAGCACACTCACGCTCCCTGCCCTATTCACAACAAAAGTGTTCACAAACCCATCAGATAATAGAAAATACATTAAAACACCCTCTCTGTCATGGGCAGCACCAATGGCTCATTTTGACAGCATTTATTTGATGAAACTAACGTGTTTGTTTTCATTAGGGCAAATTATTACTGTACAATACAATGCAGTTTTTATGTTGTTGAGTGTAACAGTAGCAGGGCAACTAGATGAAGTTAAAGATTTCTCTTACTTATAATACACATATACTGTGAATAGTAAACACAAGTCAGGGTTATGTCATCAACTTCTTCTATGATCATCTCAAGTCAATATTTGAAATATTATTTGGCAAAATGTAACTAAGATCTGATTTGACGTTGATATTGAATGCTAAATTAGAATATTATGTTATTACTGATATGTTACTGTAGTACAATAATATCTTGAAATCACAACATTGCACTCAATGTTCCCAGGATCCTATGCAGGAGCAGTGATCGCCATGCCTTTAGCTGGAGTACTGGTTCAGTATGTTGGGTGGCCTTCAGTCTTCTATATCTATGGTAAGACTGGTGCTTGAATAAACAGAAAATGTAAGATTTAGGCTAATATGGATTTGTAAATATCAGCTAAATTCATTTCATGTGAATCAGGGAATTAATATAGAGTATACCATAGGATGTTCAATAGGTGTTCACATGAGTAGGGGTCGTCACATGAGTCACAAGTCATTGAATACACTAGGTGTCACTTTAGTAACATGAAGAGCTGTTCTCATAACATCATTACAGAGACACTGACATATTGTTCTTCAACTTTTGTGCTTTGTATGCTTTACACAGTAAGTGTTACCTGAATTGCTTTTGAGTTTGATTAAAATGATTAGCACTCACATCACATTCACACTTTGTCTAATGTGTTTCAATAAAATTACTGTGGTTCTCCGGTGATATAATCTCATGATTTATTGATGTAAATGAGCGTTTTCCTGACTGACGTCTGAGACTAATACCTTGTTCATATCATTTTAATAATGAAAGTTCTTGTGGTCCAGAGAAGGTCTAAGCCCATTTTAATTAGTCTTAAATGAGTCTTGCCCTCAAGCTACTCTGTAATACCTTGCAAAGCCTTGAGTATCACCAAGACATATTCTTTAAACATACCTGCACATACAAACCATTTGACTTGTCATAATCTCCTCACAAGGTGTTTTTGGGATCATATGGTATGTCTTCTGGCTCTTGCTGGCATATGGAAGCCCAGCTGCCCACCCCACCATCACTGATGAGGAGAGGTCGTACATCGAGGCCGCCATTGGAGAAAGGGTCAACTTACTGAGTGCCACGGAGGTGCGTGTGTGTGTAACGTGCTGCTAATTTCAATTTTGTCTTTTGTTTCCTTATAAACTCATGAACACGCACACACACACAATGTCTGAAGTAGATATAGACCTCAGAAGTTGACTTTCCTCTGCCTCCACAGAAATTCAAGACTCCGTGGCGTCGTTTCTTCACCTCCATGCCTGTCTATGCCATCATTGTGGCCAACTTCTGCCGCAGCTGGACCTTCTACCTGCTCCTCATCAGCCAGCCAGCATACTTCGAGGAAGTGTTTGGCTTCCCCATCAGCAAGGTTGGCCTCATAGTTTCAGTATTCCTATTGAACAGACAGTGAAAAGCATCCATGGACACAGATGTATTGTTCATCATGTCACACATGACACACACACATGTACTTTACGGCTCCTTGGATGTATGTCCTCCCTCCAGGTGGGGATCCTGTCTGCTGTGCCCCACATGGTGATGACCATTGTAGTTCCCATCGGAGGACAGCTGGCCGACTTCTTACGCAGCAACAAAATCTTGTCTACGACAAATGTGAGGAAAATCATGAACTGTGGAGGTACGTTAGGGTGAACTACAAACTAACATTTTGTGATGCTTTTTCTTATTGTCCTGAACTTAAATTATCTGTTATTTATCCAGTGCTTATGTGCTTGTGTTTGCACTGAGCATAACAATACTGTTATGCTCAGTGCAAACACAGTCATAAAAACTTAAGCATGGTGAATGATTCTCATATTCGCCCTTTACATATATCCTGGTTATGCCTGTGTGTGTGGTTGGGTGTGATGTGGGATATCGAAATCCCTTTCTCATTTTTACCTGACCATGTTACAAAATACAGACCAGAAGAGGCGTGTCAAGACCACACACACACCAAAATTTCTATAGATTTAGAAATTGTAACTATTATTATAATTTTAGAATCTATAGGGTGTTTTATCAAGTATGTCCTTTGGAAACTAACAAAATCCTTTTGATTTTCGGGATTTGCTCAAAAATACTGCCGCTTGAAGTTTTAAAAAAAATTTTGAAAAAATGTTAAGACCATTTTGGCCATTTCTTCTTTCCTTACAGTCAGCTGTGGCTGAGATGCTGTGTTTGGTCTATTAGCATAAAAATGGCAAAACAATTTCATATACAGACACAATGTAATATGCATTTTCACACTCTTTATATTCAATATTTGAACTGGAGAGACTTGCAGAGCTTGTAGGACCCCAGAAAGGCCTAAATTTATAATGACTGCAGTGCAACATCTGTGACAGCCACAGTCTCCAGGTCTTTGAGCTCTGGCAGTTTTTCCGTTTGGTCTCTATGGTTTGGGGGTTATTGATACGTGCATGATACATGATACATAATGCATACATACAGGTGTAAAAATTAGGTGAGAAACCAAAATTGGAGTGATTTAAGCAACTGTACTGTTTTGTACTGCCTTCTCACAGGCTTTGGTATGGAGGCAACTCTGCTGCTGGTGGTTGGGTTCTCTCACACTCGTGGGGTGGCCATCTCCTTCCTCGTGCTGGCTGTAGGCTTCAGCGGATTCGCCATCTCAGGTATTATTATTTCTGTTGAAGAAAGATTTGTATTTAACCTTTAATTTGAAAAGTAGGCTAAGGCAAAAACACTGGTCTTCAGGGTGACTGTGTGGTAAACATAAAATGTGAGGGCTTTGTGTGAAAACTGAGGCAGGCAAACTCTCACTACTGACTATGATCTTGTGATCATTGTTGTTTTTTTTCTCTCTTTTGTAACGTCTTCTTTGTTTTAGCTGTTTCCTTTGGGCCCAGGTTTTTGAAAGGCGTGTCTCATGAAAGACAACTAAAAGTGAATTGCAGTATACTACTTCTCCTTTGGGTGTGATGCAGCGTACATGCATTAGTCCGCCAAGCCTTCACACAGGCACTTTTCCTGAATATTTTATAGATTGTTGTCAGGGAAACCAAAGAAGCAAAATGCAGCTGTACAGCACAATGCTTCTAAAACACATTCACATTTACAAAATACCAAATGTCGAATAATCGAGATCTCTCAAGATAATGTATTTTGACTGTCATCCTGTTACTATTAACAGTAATCGAATGCTCTTGTGTTGGCTGCATCCTCAGGTTTTAATGTCAATCATCTGGATATTGCCCCTCGCTATGCCAGTATCCTGATGGGCATCTCTAACGGGGTGGGAACACTGTCTGGGATGGTGTGCCCCTTGATTGTTGGAGCCCTAACTAAACACAAGGTAGATTAATATAACAGTGTCTGTCTGCATATGTATTAATGAGCACCTCAGCTATTTTGCCCTTACCTTGTGTGTAATTGATTCCCCCTTAAAGATTTCTGCTTGTGGCTTTAGTTCATTGGATATTTTATTGAACTGCTTTGTTTTGATTTGAATCTACATAAAACCATATCCAGCCTTCTAGTAGTATAAAACAACCTCACCCAGAAACTATACTTACTATATATTTCCAACTGTATCCCCCCTGAGATTTTCCCTCACTGTATGTATAAAATATATCAGGTTTGTTTTTTGGTGAAGTGCCCCTTGTAAATAAATCAGAATAATGAATTCCTGCACCCATCAAAGCCTGTCGTTAATGTTTTATAAAACTGTAAAATGTATTCTACGCATTGTCAAAATAGTCTTTCACATTCCATGAATAAGCCAGCTGATGTACAGCGTTGCCTCAGTGGTACATTGTTGAAAGATCAGTGAGTCTGCCGTTGACAGGAAATTCATTGACTCCTCTTCATCTCCCCACAGACTCGTCTGGAGTGGCAGAATGTATTTGTTATTGCGTCCATGGTGCACTACTCAGGGGTCATCTTCTACGCCATCTTTGCCTCGGGAGAGCAGCAGGACTGGGCAGACCCCGAGAGCACAAGCGAGGATAAATGTGGCATCATCGATGAGGATGAGCTGGCCGAGGAGTCAGAGCTCAACAACGAGAACGTCATTGCTCCCAAGAAGAGTTACGGAACCACAGACAATTCCTCCGGTCGGAAACAGGGCTGGAAAAAGAACAGAGGAGTGACCATGCAGGAGGACGAGGACGGGAACCAACATTATGGGAATGGGAACTACCAGGACCAGTACCAGTGAGACGCCCTGTAGGGCCGAGAACTCCCCCTTCACACAAACCCAGCTAAGGTTGAAGGGTCACACTCACACCTGTGGAACTGTCAGACGTCACCTGAGAGGAAAGAGAAGAACAGAACAGCAGCCATCAGCTATGTACCACAAGAAGGCCGCTTTGCATTTTTTGGTCAATTCACTAGTTTTATTGTCATGGCCTGAGACAGATGAGGTCTGTCCCGAGAGACGTTCATAATGATATACAAAAGTCGAAATCAGAAGTGCAAAATCCAAATATATTTTTATTAGACTTCCATCTGAGCAGAATATTGGACAACAAAGAGTGAAACATTTTAAAGATGGTCAGTGTGGAAATAATTTCCAATTTCCAAATATACACAACTTTATATGATATAATCAGACAAATTATGATGATGGTTGACTGAGTCACTTAAACAATAAATTGAATCTACATTGACATATACAATAGAGTAGTATGCTCAGTAGAATGACAAATGAGCCACAGATGAACATTCATTGCAAGAACACTAATACCAATCATCAAAAACACACCTTGCTTTACTTTTCCTGCTGACCATATCCCAACTTTGCACTGAATGTGCAATGAACCTTATGTAGCTAATTACCCTGAACCATGTTAACAGTTTTTGAAATGTTTTGTGTCAGCTATGCAATGTGAAAAGAGATGTGCTTATGGAATGTAATTGGTTTGATATCAGTATCAACAATTGGAGCAGACCACAGTGTTAACGTAATGAGCTTTATTGTTTTTGCTTGTACGTATTTGCTACTGCTCAGTGATTCCACTTCATCACAGCTTGGCCTGCTCTCCTCCTCTGAGCAGGTCTGACTTCCACCAGCCCTTCTCTCAGCATCATGTCAGCTTCCTTGTTTATAATGCTGTGAGCTCAGAGTGGGACAAAATGGAAGGTGAATTCTGCACATTTTCTCAGTTTAATAGGGGAGTGTGCTGATGTCACATCATGCAAACATTTAGCGTTAGTCTATTTATTCTTTTGCTGTTTGGCTTTTTTTTCTTGCAATTTCTGAATGTTTGATACATGGGGAGTAGGAAAACTATCCTCCAAGGGGATCCAATTTGTTTCTAAAAGCAATGTACTGTAATGTTTCACTAGTAATCAAACAAGAATATGGGAAATTTACAGAACTATTTATCATTACTGCTAAAGAATAGAAAATCAATTTTGTATAGTAAATTATTATCCTATTGTTTGAGAGAGTATTGATTTGATCTGCATTTTACTTGAACATTGGCCAGTGTATTACATATCTATTCTGTATTAGGATGTTTTGGTTTAAAAACATAAACTCCCTGAACAGCTTTGCAGTTTTGGATTTTTGAATAAGGTGAAAGAAGTTGCTCATCACCTCATCTCACCTCATCTCCTGTCTAGTTAACATTTTAATGTGCTTAATTCACCATCAAAGTTCAATTTATCAGTTGCTTTAATGGAAAATAAATAAAGAAAAAAGAAAGAAAGAAAATAAGTCACAGTTTTAAACAAACTGGAAATACTAGAATACTTTTTGTTACCATATAGTAACACAGTAACAAAGATTGTTTCTGTAATTAATTCAATTTGTTTCCACCTTTCCAGCTAATTTTTACCCTTGAAGTTTAACAACATAAATTAAGGGGAATGCTTCAAGACTTTCTTTCTGGGTTACTACCTGGGTTAGAAATAATCATAAATTGCCCAATTAAACTTATACAAAAATACAATATCATCACATGCTCTCTCTGTCCTCTCTCTCTTCTCTACTCTTCTATATAAGCTGGATGCTTGTTATCTTACATAAGTATTTGACAAAATAGACTGTCCCTAAAACTGCCTGTTTATGCTACTGGACTCAAAATAGACATCTAAATTATGAAATACTCCAAAAACGGCTCTGTTTCCCATCATCCTGCGGTAAACATCCTTTGTCTTATCTGTCTTTCTCCGCCACTGTTCAATTTTCACTTTACAAGATAAAAGAAGATAATTACAAGGCGGGATATTCCTCACCAGCATTGGACTGGCTGTACTGAACTGTTGTTGCTAAAGAATAACACAGTTAGAGGGAGTCCCATCTTTATAGCTTAAACCAATCTCAAAAATGATGTCGAGAAATTTTCAAAAAAACAATGCTTTGTGTATATTTAGATCTCTAAAAGCTCATTTGATTCTTCTCAATTGTGTGAAAAGTTTCAAGGTTATGGAGCTTGTTGCTGTCCGTTCTCATTGCATGTCCTTGAGATACCGTGGAAGATTATGTCACTGTCCAGCGCTTGTATTTGTAACTGCATCTGCAGGTAGCTCACAATAACACCAAGCTCTGTCTGGAATGAGAAACCAAACACCAAGATAAAAGGAAACGCAAAAGCTGAAATCCATACCCAATATCTGTTTTATACCACACCAGACAGAGATATATATGTAAAAACTACAAAATTATTCTAAATGAACCTCATCTCATGGCCGTAATGACTTGTCATAAGCTGCCAATTAAGCCATGAGAAGAGAGTACATGTAGTTTATAAATATGTTAGCTGGAGCTGTCCGTCCCTTTGCAGAGGCCATCTCAGCCTCCTGCCTGCTCGCAGACACAGACCAGATAGTCCACAAACAGCCAACAACCAATGGCAAAGGTTCTGTTTATTTCAGAGGGGCTGTCTGTTGACTCAGAAGGGCCTCTTTGGATGGAGCAACAACCCGTCAATGATTAAACTATTGTTTTTGGATACATTAAGGATTATAAAGGAGCCATTCACATTCGATTTCCCACATATGGATCCCTCTTACAGTACGCAAAGGGAACAAGCTGCGTGTGATAAAGCTTTAAAGCACCAATATGAACGTGTCCGGTACAGACTCACACCTCACATTGCATTGTTACATGATAAAATGACATTGATCAGTTCAAGGACAGATGGGAACGATTGCCACACAGTCTGCTTACAGAGGAAACATTTTCTGAACCAGACTTGTATGGCGACTTCAATTACTTCTTGTACTTATAAAACCATAAACTGCTCAGTGTAGCATGACTGTTGCAATGATAAGATGCCATATATAACTCACAAACACACACACACACACACACACACACACACACACATCACACACTGTTTCTATTCAGTGATAGAAAATGTAAACTATTAGACTGATAGTGGCGCTCCTGCTTGGCTGGCTTGTACTCATACTAGTTGCTTGTGTCATGCTAATGACTTGATGTATGTGCAATGTGTGCGATGTTAGTGTATGTGGGTGGGATTTCTGGTCTGCTCGAGAATTCATATGGCAGCCTCTTCTGTTGGCCAGATAAAGAGGGATTTTAGGAGAATGGGAGTGGGGGGGTGGGAGGGTGGAGAGGAATGGACAGTTTAATTAATAACCACCACTTCTTTCTCCCTGACCCCAACTGGTCACACACGTTCTCACTGGAGCCCAGACAGAAGCAGTCTAATGTTCATTAGCAAATATTGATGGTACTGTAGTGCACAGCGTGGATATCAGAAACAGCCTGAAGGCCGCTGCCAGACTGGAATTCAACAGGGGAAATCAACTGCCTGGAATAAGGTAGGGGATTATTGATTGAACGAGAACATATTTCATGTACGATGGTGACACAATGGTGAATAGATGACTTCTTATGACTCTGCGGTGTGCCACTGTATCCGATGTGGGGAGAAGCAGGTTTAGCTGTTGTGTGGGCTGACAGAGTGGACTGGAGGTTTCTAACTCCTTGTGGGCTGCTGTTGGATCTCAGGGGAAATTAAAGTGGGTTAATTAAAAAAAAATGTGGCAGATGAGATTTAATGGTTCATATGTGGCTGTGTTTTCACATGGCTTGATTTACTTCCACTGTTCAGTTCATTGTGGCCTCGTGCCTTTTAATGTCACAGCAGAAAGGCCGTAGATAAGTTTGAGGAAATAATAGCTGCCATCAAGGGATCTACAACTCAAATACCTGAAATTTTATTACACTATTCAATGAGCTGTATATGGCAAACTAAGACATTAGCCTCAAAACCTTGCATAGGATTTATAAAATCACCTTAAGGAAGATGCTTCAACACAAAAGTGATTGTGTGACACATGCTGCAAAGTGTTCTTGAATCTGTAAGGGAGCAGGACATATAATAACAACTTTGACAGTAGAGAGCGGTGCCTCTGTCAGCGGCACACTGTCAGGGAGGCCTTGTTGTGGTCCGACCTTCATCCTCCACCTCCCCCCCTCCTGCATGGTAGCCACTGAGTGCCTCATCCCTATGTGGGAGAGAAGAACTGTCAAGTGTGTTGATGTAGAGACTCACTACCTGATGTTTAATTACTCTCCAGCGGGGGGTTTGGAGGATGATACAGACCTATATGGGTATTCAACTACAGTGGCAGCACATAGGCAAATACATGAGCACCCATATGAATCTTAAGGAACTTTATTTCCTTTGGCAGAATAACATGATTCACAAAACTCACCTGTTGTTTGATGCTCGATACAGAACCGGACTGGACCGAGGCTTACTGCTGCCTTGTGACTGAGTACATCCTGCTTTTGCTTCTGAGTTGGAGCCTCGCCACCCTCCTGAATGAATGAGTGGGTGGGCCCCGACATCAATGTGGTGGGACCGCTGCAAATCCCACCCAGCGATGGATTCTCCCTCTCAGAGAGCTCCCACTTGTTTGGTACGTCTTCTCAATATAAAGTAGTGTGTGGCCAGTCGCCCACACACACATTAGACTCCAACCACTCCAAGCATATCGCACAGTAGCAGCCAGCTAATAACACTGCCCAAATGTGAAAATGACTTCACACATTACTAGCCAACTACCTGTAATGATGCAAAGAAAAGTGACTGTCAGGTTAATGAGTAGCTATGACAACCTTTGCTCCCCTTGGCACTTCTCAAGCAAGCGCCAAGTTCGTCTGTTCTGGATGTACTGTTCCCGTGTGTCTGAGGAAAGGCTTTCCACCAAAGGGAATAAAGGGAAGATGTGTAATTAGAGGTAAAGGTTGAACCAAAGGTACAGCTGCAAACCACAGTGGGACTATTGTGATCAGAGCACAGGGTCACAGGAGTAGTCTGTGTGCTTGGTCACATAGACATGGCCATGGTCCAGACCAAGTCTTCAAGAGGTCAGTGTGACACTGTCATTTTACTGTATATCAGTTTACTTTGATTGCTGAATGGCTAGTAATTCTTTTTTTACAGATGAGGGTCTTGTACATTATATGGTTTGAAATCAATCGTCATCCCTCTCCTTCTCCTGATGTTACAGTAAATGTCACATGTCATGAATATGTCATGTAATGATTAAACAATATTGTGTGAGATCTTGGTTTACTTTTCATCTGTAACATTCTCGTATCAGTTTCAAATGAGCCAACGTTTAGCCTGGAGTTACATGTCATTCTAACAGAGACAGTGTGCTTTGTGCAAGCGAGTTGTTAATCATTTATGGGTTTACAGTATATGTAGCTGTGTGGATTACCATCCACTGTTGAACCATTATCTAAGGCTGACCAGCTTCTGCAGGGAAGCACTTGATATAACATCATTATCCCAGACGGCTTTCTCTTTGGGACTTGTGAAATAGCTCACTGCAGTTTCACCATTCTCATCCAGTCAAGACACAAGAAAAGTTTACATAATCAAATGTCCGCTTCTATGCATGCTGTTCTTAAGTTGTCTTATAACCTTTCACTGATTCCCCTTCCTTGCTTAGATATTCTGGCAGACCAAGGGAGTCCTCTGCTGCAGGATCCGGACGTCTTGCCCTTCACCAGCTATCCCAGCATGCAGTACCCGTCCATGGAGCCAGCCATGTCTTCCCCGCCTTACTACTCCAGTCACAACTACTACCCGCAGTACAGCGGAGAGGAGTGGTACTCGCATACAGGGATGTATGAACTGAGGAAAGGACCCCTGGAGGTTACCTATGATGCCGAGATGGAGGAGGTGTCCACTGTAGTGCCTGCCGTGTGCAAGAGGACCCGGCACACGTCGCAAGCCGGAAGGGTCAAAGGGGAGGAACTGTGTGTGGTGTGTGGAGACAAGGCCTCCGGATACCACTATAATGCTCTCACCTGTGAGGGATGTAAAGGTGAGAGGAGAAGTTGGCTTCTTACCCACTGATGCTGGGTTTTAAAGTCAGAATAATGATTTTTGACCCCACCTGTGCTTCCTGTAATGAGAACGGATTACAGGTGAAATTAATTTTAGAATCTGAACATACTGAATATCTCCAAAATGCCACAAAACACAGGGAAACACTCACAAATACATGGGAATAATGCAGCCTGTAAAGAAGAACTCTGTTAAGGCCCAGTGGAACAGCCTTTCACACAAAGAAGCTGAAGTTAGCATGACATTTTCAAAAAATTTTGTTTATGATATTTCTGTCGAAAACTTTTGATATGTCTATTTATCTGAGACAGGTTTGGACAGCTGTCCATCAGCATACTGTTTAAAGTACATTTCCAGACACAGTGGAAGCCTATAGCGGCATAGAATGACGTTTGACCCACATACCAAAAATTATCGTATTTTTAGCTGTTGACTTTAGGGGCCTCCCATTATAGAGATGTACAAATCTACAAGTCTGTAGCAACAGTTCAAACAGCAACTGGCGAAGTGTAATACAGGATCATTTGTGGATTAAAACCTTGTTAGCCACTGAGCACTTGAACATCAATAAGTCATTTCATACCAATTGTGCCCATTAGGCCCGAGGCCGACTGGCTAAGTGAGAATGATTTCACAGGGGAAATTCAGTTGTCAGGACAAGCACGGGTGCTGCAACTGGTTCACAGTTTGTGTGCTGTTGTTGGTACACATTGAGCTTTATTTAGTTGTACCTTTCTTCAGTTATTAATACTACACATTTTGTTATATTGCTATTCATTCCATATTTGAATAGATGCCAAGAAGGGACAGTAAATCCATGCAAAAATCTATCAAGTTCTAAGTCTGACTGGTACTCCTTGGAATGATGACCAAATTGAGGTTGATTTGAAGAGAACAAAGGATATGCATGTCCCTTTAACTCTGAAACAATGTGGAGAGCAAGCATAACTTTACAACCTAGCTCCATGTAAAAATTACCCACTTGGTGACACCCAAGAGGTGGCCTTTAGCAGCTCCTCCCAACGTTTTTATGAAACTGTGGATTTGCTCTGATTCTTGCCAAACCGCAGGGCGAATGGACATGAGTGTAATTCCACACTGTAAGGTTGGACAATGCCAGGAGTGCAGCCGCTGGCCTGCCATTTGACTGAGAATAGGTTGAGGTCTACCTGGCCTGTACCTGGTGCTGCTGCCAGATTGGGTTCCCTCTCAGCTTTCTGCTGTACAATGCAGGGGGAACCTGAGCTCGGCGGCTACGCTAATGCATATCATTGTGCTTAATGTTCTATGTCAGAATGTCTAATAACTGTTCTGTTCCAAAGCGTTCCAAAGTGCGTGTATGTGTGTGTGTGTGTGTGTAGTGTGTGTGTGTGTGTGGTGTGTGTTTTGGGATACCCATCAGCAAATACTGAATTTGCTTATCTGATCATGTCACATCCAGTTGAATATACTGAGCCTTATTGAACCATATTCCCTAATTCTGCCCTGTCCTGTAAAGGCTGGACAAAAATGGAAACAATGTCAGCAAATGTCCACAAGGTGTCCTCATATACTCATGATAAGGAATTGATTCTGACAGATATCAAATGAAGCAGGACACTGTGGAGAATGACCAATGTTTCTGGCCAAAAGGAAGGAGAACCAAGAATAACAGCAACAAGTAGATGTAATGCGCTGAAAATAGCATACAAAAACCAGAAAGTCTCAGACAAAATTGCCCATCTACAATGTGTCAAATAATACCAAGGAGCATAATTATGGAGGATGAGAGTGAATGCTGTGTAATAAAGCAGATGGCAAAGGTGGATGAGAGGAAAAAGACTCGGGGGAAGGAGGTTACTCCTCTAAATGAAGTCCCCACGTTTCTGAAATAGACTCTTCATATAAAATATGAATCTAATATCCCTGCTTGACACTGACCTGGCCTGTCCTCGTGCC